>NC_142375.1:6548972-6708458 GCF_059441005.1 Hippichthys cyanospilos | reverse complement strand
GGTATCCACAAGACTGAATTCACATGGTAATGAAATACTGGATCCAAGAACACTTTATGCCAATGGCTTCAATTCTTAATTTCCACGAGGCAGTTGTACAAATGTAAAGTCCACTCTTTGAGATATACACACTGAAATGAGGACAGGGGGAGTTGGGCCTTCTTCTGATTCGGCATATTTAATCAAGACTACAAATGAAATAGAAATAATCTCTATGGAAAATTAGCAGGTGATGTGCATCAGAGTGAGTGAATAAAAGGAGGGAGTGTGAAATTGACAGGCATGTATTATTTGCGCTGCTTTTTCCAGCATTCATTCTTGTACATCCACACATGATAGCCCTCATTCTAAGGAGGTAAAACATTTCACATTGCAAATATTCCACACAAAATAATTTTGACCTTTCATTTGGAGTTAAAAAGAGTTTCATGTGTTTCAAACCTGTACAATAAGTAGCCTTTGGAGTTCTTTGCGAGTATTACATGTCCATAGAGACAGCATGATGACTCTCAGCGATTTACAGTTAAGTCATCAATGCTTTTCATCCAGTTGACTAGTAAACGTCATGCATGAAAATGTTTTCTTTTTTCTTTTTTTTTTTTTTACAATAGCTATAATTTATTATTTGACCTTGAAAGGAGCAGCGAGTTGCTTCCAAGTAAGTCTTACAAAGGCTAAAATGGTGTTTATTGACAAATGGCTCTTAACATGACTATTAATTTACAAATTTCAGAATGGAAACACAGTAACACATCACTCTGTTTCAACCCCATCAAGTGTGTCATTAAGTATGTCAAAACATACTGTAACTAGAACATGTACAGTAACGATATATTTTTTCCCATCAAATGTTAATAAACATTCACCCTACTACTTATCACACTCAAAAAAGTGCCAGATTACATGATGACCTTGTACAATTTGAGGCAGTTTGGCATTCACAAACAAGAATGTAAAGCAAACTTGCTGTACTCATAGTGAAAAATGAATGGTAAGTTACCTGTTTATTTCATGATAACACACACACACACTCACACACACACACACACACACACACACAGCGGCTCAGTTAGCCTTTGTGCCTGCCTGTACATCACATAAAGGTCACCTGCAATCAGCCCTCGCCATCACCATCTACATCTACAATAGACATCTCAATGATAAATACAAATATTTCACACAGTAGAAACCCATGTTATTGCTTCAAGCACTAAAGAGTGAGATGCTGGTCAAGTATGCTGTTCATGGCATGATAAAAGAGCCCTCAAAAACGGTAGGGGCCTGCCATCACATGAGTGCCAGGATGTTCAGATGAAACACCTAATGGACACTAATAGAAAACCTTTCATCCGGTGACTCGATTTGTATTGCCACGATTCAATAAGGCCCACCCACTGAGCTTGTTGTCTTTCAAACATATTCACGATATCGGAATCGGGTCTGTGTAAACTGTCTTTTAGAAATACAACCTGCCCAGACAAATGTTCACTATGGATGTGTGGGCCACCAGCTGTAACATTTTCAGTTATTGAATAAATGTTCATTTAAGTTTCAGTAAATATTTTTCGATTTTTCACCTGCTCTCTACATTGGAAAAGATCTGTGTTGTTACAAGGAGAGCAAGGTTTCTCCAAAGCAAGTGTGTGTTGCATGTTTATGTGTAACAGAACTTCCAATCTGCAACTGAGGCACGCATGAATGAGGAGTGTATCATCTTATTATTGCCTGCAGAATTTTGGAGTGTACAAGTATGTGAAAATGCATATACAGTATATATTAGCGCCTCCAGTGTCATCATCCGTTCTAATCTGCCATTCCTCTGATGAAAATATTGCTTCTTCAAACCTCCAAAGATGCACCACTTTAGGATGTAGCTGTTAACATTTCAACTCTAAATGAGCCACAATCAAAATACTTGGTCTCATTTGTTGCCTAGCATAGACACCAAGCACTGAAGTATGACCTATGTGGGGGAAAAAAACAGCCCTTTAAAAGGAGGTCACAGAGTCTCTCTTTTTTTTTTTTTGTTTTCACACAACTTGTCTGCTGGTTAGCATCCAAAGGAAAAAGGGTGTACGAGTCTGCAAGTAAAGGGGTTCTTGGGGGTCTCACTAAATCAGTGCTCTCCAACTGCTCTGTCTACCTGGAGATCATTGAGCTGGACTGGGATTGGTTGGATGAGGTGGTGGCAGCGCTGAGCTGAGAGAAGCCACTATGGCTCGACTCCAAGCTGGTCATCGAACCCCTGCAAAAAGAGAGACAATTCCGTAGGTGAACACAACCTTTGCTTTTTTTCTTTTTTCTTTTTTTGCCCCACCAAAAACACACATCCTGATTTGAACAACTAAATGAGCATCATGTGACCATAATGCAGATCCACTACCATGCAGAACCTTCAAATCAATGGCACTCAATAGAGGCCTCAGTAACCTACAGCAGGCATGTTCAAACTCGGTCCTTGAGGATCTTGCATGTTTTTGAAGTTTCCCATCTATAAAACACCTGATTCAAATGATCAGGATCGTTATCAGGCTTCTGCTGAGCTTGCTGCTCATTTAAATCAGGTCTGTTCGGAGGACATAAACCTAAAAAACATGCAGGACAGCGGCTCTCGAGGACCAGGTTTGAAAATGCCCGAACTACAGTATAACCGTCTCAGCCACAAAAAGTCGGTTTACTGTGTGTAATACTGAATAAACAAGGCCCATTTACAGTTCTTGTTTAAAAATTGAAGGCAGGATTTACTAGAAGACGGCTTAGTGCATAGGTCTCAAACTCCAGTCTTTGAGGGCCGCAAACCTGCATGTCTTCCATACTGTTCTCTTAAGCACACCTGATTCAAATGATTAGGATCATTTTCAAGCTCCTGCAGAGCTTGCTGATGAGCTAATGATTTGATTCAGGTGAGTTAATGACAGAAGCATCAAAAACATGCAGGATTGCGGCCCTCGAGGACTGGGGTTTGAGACCTATGGCTTAGTGTACCGCTACCCATTTGTAAATCATAAAGACCCAGTTATGTCCTCTGTATTGATTGTATTGCATAGGTAACTGTATAGGTATTGTGTAGTTAACCCCGTATAACATCACTTTTCTCAATCCCAAAATAGACAGGGAAAAAAAAATGCAAACTCATATAAGCGTAGAGATGGCAACACGTTTAAAACTGCAAATATTAGTTTTACCAACAGTTTTAAAATGTTTAAGATGTCACAGTCAAATCTGTAGTAAAATACTACAGCAAAACAGTGAGTGCAGTTTTAGGAAGTTGACGGTTTAAATCAACAAAGCATTGAGAAAAAAATAGTACGTGGCAGTTTCAAGACTTCAATAAGGCCAGGGATTGCTAGTATTGTTAGTCATGCAAGCGGGGCCATAGTCAACAGGCTGAAAACCAGACTGTGCTCAGGACATTGTGACTGCTCTAGCCGGCTGCCATGAAGGTGGCCTAAAAAAGCAGGAATGATGACGGGGTAGTGCTTAAAGAAAAGGGGCAACCACTGCGCCACTTACAAACTCTGCACGTCACAGCAAGCCGTTCTTCACAGGAAGAAGACAGAGCGGCAGGAGGAGGACAAGAAAGAACAGGAATGCAAAAGGACAGAAAAAAATATTTTTAAAAAGTGCGGGAGAGGAAGTCCTCCTTTCAATGCCCAAGGGCCTGATATAGTTTTGTAGGAATTTTGTACGGAGTAGAGGACTGACAGAACACGAGAAGGAAAATTGCAGTCATTACAGGTTTGAGGTTCAATCACTTCAAATAAATTGTATTTCATAGCCATCTCAATGAGTTACCAACCTGAAGTCCTCAGAGCCCAACACCTCAGTATAGTACATGACTTTACACTTGTGCGAGGAGACTTGCAGTGTGGCCAACACATCATCCACCCGAGGCAGATTGGTAGCCGAGCAGGCCGGCATATTGTGGAACTTCCACTGGAGGATGTAGAAACCTGGCCAGCGTGTGATGTGGGAGCCCTAAAAAAAAATAAACAAAGGTGGGTGTCGCAAAAAATGAGGACAAAAAAAAGGGTCTGCCAGATGAAAACCGTAGAAAAACCAACTGAAGAGATTTATTGATGTAATCTCTATCTACTGTAAAAAACTGACCTGCACACTTTCTCCCTCCTTGCAGGTTAGAGGGGATTCGACCATGCTGTAATCTTGCCCCAGCGTCCATGACTTGTCTATAAGCTGAACATTGTTTCCACCTGGGGAGGTGATCCCGTGAGCTCCTAGTGGGTCTTTACGCGGTGGCTGTGGCGCACGTTTGGAATGGTAGATGTTGAAAACCACATCCCCTTTACACACATCAAAGTCCCAGGTGATGACTGAGGAGGCATCAATGATCTCAACCAGGAGCTGTTTAAAAGAAAAACATTGGGGAATAACAAACGATCACAATTTTGAATTTATAGTGACTTTCGAACGAAAATGTCCGAAAACTCCTGTTAAAATTCCTGTTACCAGGCCCTCCTGGTACTAAGAAAGTATGTGGCCCAAATGTCTGCACTCAAATCCACCAACATACTGATGAAGTATGTCAATGGACGGAAAAAAATGGCACTATCACTTCATGTCCAGCAAACAGCACTAACCAAAATTCTATTTCTAGTATTTATCAGCACAACACGCCCACCTAGGGAACTCCGGTTCGAGAGATGGAACCTTGTTTTGGATGTCTCTCACTCTCAACACACCTGATTCAAATGCAGGATTATTATCAGGCTTCCACAGTAGTTTATGAGGAAATCATTTAAATCAGGTGTGATGGAAGATGGAAAAATCCAAAACGACTACAACAATGGAGAAGTAGAGTTCCCTAACCCTACTCTAGGGTCTTGGTGATACTTTTAGAAGGCACTTGTAAAACATTCCTGTCCCAGAACCTTTTAGTATGTGTGAACGAGGGGAATACACAAACTATGAGGGCACAACAGGAAGTTTATGAATTGGTTCCTGCAGTCTGAAAGGCACTTTGGCATCTTTCAAACGTCCCGAGATCTCTGATTTGAATTTGAGATATGTTATATCTTTTCACATTTAAATAATGCAATAATTATGATTTTTATTATGATTTTTTTTTTCCACTTTTACCCTCACCCTAACTGTTAAGACCAAAAGGTTAATTTAGTACCATGGTAAGATCGTTGCCTTACAGTTCAGGGACCCAAGTTCAAATCCAGCTGTCTCCGGCTTTCCTGTGTAGAGTTTACATGTTCTCCCCAAGCCCTCGTGGGTTCTATCTGGGCACTCTTGCTTCCTCCCAAACTTCAAAAACATGCATGGCAAGTGTTTTGGACATACTAAATTGCCCTTAGGTGTGATTGGGTGCGTGAATGGTTGGGTGTCCCCCACCGACTGCCAAAACTCAGCTGGGATAGGCACCAGCAAGCCTGCGACCCTTCTGAGGATAAGCAGCTCTAGAGAAAAGATGATGGGTGGACGGAAAAAAAGATTCAGTCCTATGCCACTCCTTCAAATTTCTCTCCAGCTCCCAAAAATCTCTCTTTTTTTTAACGCCTGTCCTTGCTGCTGAAATAAATCCTAAATGAAACAATGGGAACACAACTGTATTTATTTCCCATTATTTAATTTTGCCCATTTTCCCATTTTGTAATGTAAATTGTAAGGGTTATATTGAATGGCAATTCTTTTTTTTGGTGAATTCATGTTAGGTCAGAGCAATAAGCTTTGTTTCCAGGAACACCAAAATTACATCATCAAAGAACATTCCAGGCCAGAGATAAAAGATGGCCTTTACAGATTTCAACCACTAGATGGCAGACCTTACAACAAAACAAAATCTCAGGCATGGTTGCGCTTGTCCTGGCCTACATGTCACCTTTAAGTGTCACTACTTTCCATCTGTCATTCTGCATGTGTCACTCAGTATCACCTCATGTGGAGCTCCTTTGAAGATGCTGGCACTTTGGTAGATGGTCTCAGTCCAGAGGCGAACATCTTCGTTCTCAAGCTCCTCTGCAGTGCGGTACATTGACTTTGGGACCAAACCTCCCTCAGGTACCTCACACTAGAGAGTGTATATGTGCAACCACAAATAAAATTAGGTCAGTGAATGTAATCTCACAATCTATTGATGTTCTTTTGAATGCGTGCTTAATTCGCCACTCACCATACACTCTCCGCCAAGGAAGTCAGGGATAATCTCCTTGTCTATGTAGTCCACCAGCCCGCCGGGGCCCTGGTAATCGTTTCCGGCATAGATTAGGAACTTCTTGCGGGTGTTTTCATCAATGAATGGACTGACCTAAAGTCAGTGAAGAAGAAATTCTTCATCAGCTTTCATGGTGAATAAAATAGGTGGTTATAGAAAGAAGGTGGGGAAAAAAATCTATTTGCACAGAATGCGCTCAGTAACACTTTTCAGTAAATTTATGTTTTGGCTGCTCCCTAAACCTCAGTAATATTTATTTTACATTACATATTTATTTTACGTTTATTTTACATTACTGAAGCAACATGTCTTTTATATGCTTGCTCAAAACAGATACACTCAAATACGTTAGTTGTGTAAAAGTGATTGTTAAATGGGAATGTAGACCATTAAGCGTGTACTATAAGTCTGACAGTGTTTGAAGGACAATGCAAACACCTGAAACCCATAAAGCATGAACTTAATCATTCTGTAAAAACAACTGAGGGAGAGCCAGTCATCCCTAGTGCTCACCAGAGTCCAAAGGACTGGGAAAACTCTGGGAGCTCTCAAGATAAGCAGCCGCCCTAGCGTCTCTGGATAGTTGGCCTCCACAACCTCAATAATCCTCAGCAGAGCCTTGACTCCCGGTCGCCACAGGTGACGCATGTTTAGACCCTCCAGATCCACTAGACATGTCCAGCAACTGTGGAGACCACAAACACACAAAAGCAAACACCGATAAGCAAGCATTTAAAACCTGTCACCCAATAGTGTGGTAGAAGTGGTGACAGCAATGCATGCTAATTCAAGACCCTCTCCTGGCTCCCTCTACATCCTCTTGTCTGGCTCATGGCCAGTGTAGTGCAACGGCTATTCATAGTTGATGTGCCATTCTGTGAGGCCCGGGTGCCAGCCCCCACTTCCTGCTGAGAAGTCTGAACAACACCATCTCCATTCCTTCCCCTCACTTTTCCCACCATTGGCCACATCAAAAACACTTGAAAGGAATATCATTCATTATTTTCCTTCTGCTGGAGATATGGCAGACCACTCTGGGCTACCTCACACCAACCATGAATATGAGTGTAAAAAGCCAACATGTGGCTTGATGGTTAAATGTTAAATCGCATAGCCATATTCTATTAAATACATTTGACTAGTACACGTCTTGTTAAAAGTACATTTTTACTCTCTTTACCTGATGGGACGACCAAACACCTTTGTGTTCTCTTCGCAGCGTCTCAGCCCCTCCTCGTTGATAGACAGCACCTGAAAATGGACCATACAATGCAGAAATCTATTGTGATATATTTCAAACAACTCCATTAACACAGTGATTCAATCGGAGTGCATGTTAAGCAAACTATTTATAAGGCAACTGTGTGTATGTGTCGCTTTTAAGACGTGTCCTTTAAGACACAGGACCTTAATTACCTAACCTGTAATCTGTAATGGCTTACATTTAGATTTAACATGAACTGTCATGCAAGCAGGTAATGTGACATAACTACGGTGCCTACATGTCTAAGCAGAGATTCTTCTCCAAGAGCTCGGACCAGTCCTTTGGTGTCCATTTGGCCAAGTCTCAGAACATACAAAGGCCGACCATCTAGACAATACAAAACAGAAAAATAAACATTTCAATGACTTGCTGAACAAGGCTGTTTATTCACTACCAAGAGTTATTACAGAAGGCCAGCTCCTCTGTCTATGTAGCCAATAATAGCCGGGGAAATACTTTTGCCCTATTTATTCTATTCTTCATAACTATTGAAACAAACACTATTTGCACACTCCGCTGGAATCAGACACAAATGTAAAAATCAACTTGGCTACACGCAGTATATGACAGCATGTATAAAAGCGAAGAATATGATGGTGTAAGTGTAACAAAGGAGTGATTAAAAATGTTAAGTCACTTGGATTCTAAATAGCTGTGATCTTCCGGAAAAATAAATGCTTTCGAGTTCGTTATCATGTAATACGAGTCTGAAGGAAACCCAAGAGCAAAGATCTGGCCACTATTGGATAGACTTCCAAAAATAGCCTACATGAATCATGGATGTGTAAGGCCATGTGCTCAGTCAGGGTAAGTATGCAGATAGAATTGAACCTCGATCATGGTGGTGCCAGCCCCCCGTGTAATAGTCCTGCAGGACTTGTGGTGAACTCCATGTCTCAAGAAGATAGTCAACTTGGTGCTGCTTCCTCCACGTCAGCGATTGGCACAAAATTTCTCGGGCCTTGTCTATGTTGAAATCCCTGGCCCGCAGAAACCGCAGGATGTGCTCATCTTTGGGAATCTGAAATGAAGACAGTAAGAGACAATTCTAAAGCAATTCTAAAATAGTAGTAGTAAGTAAATGTACAATTACAATAGAATAGAATTTTGTCTGTTCTAAAATAAAAAAGAGAAATTTCTCTCCAACTCAGCTTATTCAGGCAAATATCCATATATTCTACAAAAACACACATATTAGGATATTATAAAAAGATTAAAAAGATCATGTGGTTTTTAAAAACGTACTTTACTGTAGGGATGAATGACCTCTTGTGAATTAAAAATTTACAGCAATTAACTTCTATATCTGTCAATATGATTGCAAAATTAGCAGCAACTATTTTAAAATATCCATGGTTGATGAAATACGACGATATAGGTACAAATTTGCATGTCACCTTTCCCTTGTGGGTTTCCTGAAGCCATTTACGAAGTCTGATGAGACAGCTCTCCTGCAGGGGTGTAAGATCCCCAAGATAGCGTTTGATATAGTCAGCATCCAGTTTATCTGTTCACACAAAACAGACACACCTCAAATTCACACAACTGGGATGACATGTCCATTTACAGTTCACAGAAAATGGCGATTAAAACTATTTTGAATAGCGTGCCCTCAAACTGAACCGACCTTCCGGTGTGCCAGCCAAAATATCAGTTAAGCTATCTTGAAGGCCAGCGCTGTCCTGCTTAACATCCTGAGAGCTGCTGTCCGAGACATCAACAATCAGTGGGATGGGAACAGCTGCTGTGACAGGGAGCTTGAGATCAGCAGGTGGGCTGGTGAAGAGACTGCTTGGTCTGCTAGGCAGTAGGGGAACGGAGTTTGGACTCCATCGTGGCACATGAGTGATCCCCTCATCTTCAAGCTCCTTTAGGTAGTACTCTATTATTTCTTTTCCCTGACAATAGAATTATAGAAGTTAGAATAAGGAATGGTCCAAAAAGACAACCAAAAAAATGTTACCCAAGCACATATAAAGGATATGATCTCTGCAAAGAATTCCAGCATCGATACAGCGCCAAGCGGTTGCTAAAGGTCATTATGCAAGAATAAACAAACAAACACCTTTTTGATGCTGCTGGCATATTGCTTCATTGCAATCTTTTCCACTGTGCTCTCAAAACCAAAGAAAGATTTGATGTCCAGACTGGCTGACTGCTCAAAACACGTCCAGTCTTCATTCTCGGGGTGGACCTGGAAAATGTGAGTACATTAGAATAGAATAGAATAAAGTTCCTCTGTTGTCACTGCACAGCAGGTATACAATGAAATTGTGAGTGCATATTAAATTAACATGAACAATAAATAGAATACAATAGAAATCAATGTTACACGGGAGTGCAATCATTGATAATTTCAGTGTGCCCTTGTTTTGTTGATGCTCATAGTGTTAATATTTCTTGGGGAAAACCTGTCCCTGAGTCTGTTTTCCTGCTTTTATGAGCACAGTAGCACCGACCAGAGGAAAACAGAACATACTGTATCATACTGTACACATATGAGCAAAAAAAAAGGGGGCTTTGAGGCTATTGTAACAATGGATCACTTGACTTCGCTAGAACAGGATGCACAAAGACAAATATGTGCACTGCACTGTGTGTTGACGTGCGCTTCTGTCAGCCAATTCAAGTAAAATTTGCCAGCCCTTTACAGACGGAAAGTTTGGAGACCAAAATAAAGGTCAAATGTACAAGGGCAAACATTCAGCAACATTCAACAATTGCTCATATCATTCTCCATTTGCAAGCAGTGAGATAAGAGGCACTAAAGCATAATTTCCAGATCACAAGCCTACTTACTACCAGATCACAAGCCTAAACAAAGAATGAAATTATTTTGTTATTGTATAACCATCAGAAGGTTCTTGCATGTTTTTGATAGCTTTTAGTCTACAGTGTTTCTAATCATTCTGAAAAGTTTGTCACTGAATCAGGTTAGCTTCTGGTGCCTTCATCTCCCTTGGCAACAAAAACATTTCCGCTTTAGCCAGGTCCATCAGCATTATCTAATTAGGCTGTCTGGCTGAGTGACCGCTAATACTGGGTGTTAACGTACAAAGTAAAAACCACTGTGGAACTAAAATTAGAACCCCAAATAACTGGGTGCTAATACAGTGTGCTTGATCAGTTTAACTCTGTGCACCTGAGCATGCTCGTTGGTGAGCAGATTTGAAGTAATGGAAGAGCAAACAGTGGATGACAGCGCGCATACAGGTTTCAAATCAGATCTATTATAGAGCTAGCAACCAGGTCATGGAGATATGCTGAATGTCCAAAATGCATCAAATGTACAAAGCAGTAGGTAATGATGGCAGCATGTACACTACTAAGTACAGGAGCATGTGTAATTACCGAATAGCAACAGATCTCATTGATGATGACCCTGTTGGAGAAGGTCTCATTATGTGATTCTATGTGAAGAGTACGCTCCTTTCGGTTCAGTGTGTTTTTCTGGATGAAATAGACATAGTCCACACCAGCAATCTGCAAACCAAACACAAACAATCATTATACAGTCATAGATTCAAAAGTAATGTCAATGCATGATGTGACAAACTCAAAGCATAGTTATTTGAAAAGACCGGAAGATGAACTTAAAAGCACAGCCAATTGAACTTGGGGTTTCCATTAGTGGTCGCATGATCAGTAGATTACCCGTTTGAGAAGGCGTGGAGCATCCACATCCAGGGCACAGCGCCGTTCTATCCTATGAGTAGATCTGTCCTCACTTGCCTCTTCATCGACCACATCGCTAGCCACAAACATGGGGATAAGGTGACATGTGGGAAACCGGCGCTCATAAGCCTGAAAGCAAAAAGGTGTGTCATTTAAGAGACCAATTCAAGCAAGCTCATGTATTATTGACCAAGAAAATACTATATTCTAAGATTGAAAAATGTTTTTTGTTCTCATTATGTGCAAGTGGCAGATTATTGAAGTATATTGCTTGATGATGGTTGACATAGTGCACACTAAAGTTGAACATTTTATTACTGTGCTAAACATAAATGAGTATACTGTATCAAATTTGTTAAAAGTCCACTTTCAGAATCAATATTCTTTAATGGCACACACAAGCACACACACACGCACACATAGAGAAGGGTTTGAGCAACTTCAGATATTTTTGTACTCAACAGTAACACTTAGTTGATGGCAGTTTAGTGTATTTCGATGAATCAAATCGTCATTGATCATCATATTTCAGCTGCCAACTCGCTGTGCAAGCCTCCAAACACAAAGTTGCTCGCTCCACTGTTCCTGTCATTCTCGGTTGCACAGGCCCAACACACCCACTCATTCATTTTATCACACACAGGCAAAAGTAAAAAGAAAAAAAAGCACCCACTTTAGTCAGTAAAAGGTTGTTTAAGTAAGTCAGCTGACATACAGTGTCCAAAGAATACCAATAAAGTAAGCATCTTTGTCACTGCCAAGACTAGTGAGCCAGCCAATCTGCCTATTTTCCACAGTGCACTTATTGAATGCTGAACTTTGTTATTCATCCATAATGGTCAGGAACATTGTATATGATATTTGTCCAGCTGTCAGCACAATTGCTGACAGTTTAAACAGGATACCCTTGAAAATTAAATGCCAACAATAAAGCACTAAATGCTTTGTGCTGACATTGGCCTCAAAACCAAAAATGTTTTACTAACATCAACTCTAGATTACTTTCAAGTGATCATTGACATTACATCTTTCACAACACAGCAAAATGTGAGCTTTAAATAGAGGTGGACATGGGCCTTGGTCTGGAAAAGAACCTCTGGAAAAATATCACATATATCAAGCATATTTGAAAAAAGCCCATGGTGTAAGAAGGCTCGTCTTACTGATACTCTGAGTGAGGGTGAGTAATGGTGGATGGGCAGGTGCCGGTCAAAATATCAAAGCCAGCGACAGAATGTTGGTCACATTTTTCATCACACAATACCTCAAAATATTCAAAAACTGTGTCACTCCCTTTGGTCCAATGTCAAATACTACTATTGTAAATGCCAACTAGGCATTTTCTTATTTCTCTAATGGATAGGAATACTGAAATACAACTTAACACTGCCAAACAAACCATCCATAGTGACATTTAATGACCCACTCTGGCCAGACAGCCTGGGAGTAATGGTTCCTGGAGCCTGGCTGGAGAATTTCTCAACTTCCACAATGGAAAACCTCAAAACAATGCAGATACTTAATCACTTCCTCCATATATCGAAAATATTTCCTTACGAAAAGAGTAAAAAGAATATGTGAACTTGTAGGAAAATGGGAAATGGGATTCAGGAAATCCTGCCTTTCCATATTTATTTCATGACATGCCATTGTGATTGCATTTTATCTATGTATAAAGTCAAGTCATAGAAGATAAAGAGAGAACAGGCAGATGTAGACCATTATATGGCTTCAAATTAAAATTGAGTGAGCAGATTAAAGATCAGTCAAACCAGCTCAGTTCATGACAAACATGTTGAAATGTATAACAGATGAATGTATAACAGATGAAGAATAATGGTTGCAAGTAAGGACTTGCCACGGTATCGGTATCGACTCCAATCCACCCCAAAATGTGATTGTTTTTTAGAACTAGTCCGATCCTACCCTCAATTTTACTTTACACGACAAGCGAGCAAGAATTGTGTTCTCATACTCCCATATCTACTTACAACATTAATTCCAGAAGTCATTCCATAAATAGAATTTTTTCTTTGGCATGTATTTACATGTAAATAGCCCAATCCGTTCCAAGCCCAGAAAACCCACTCCTAAACTCTTTAAACTAATAATATTAATTGTAGCAGTTGATAATATGGACGAAGTTCAATTGTTTGCCTTGAGATGGTGCTGTGTAGTGGTGGTGCGTGCAGAGAATTTGTTAAGGTCATTTTATTTGTATGTTTTTATTTTACATTTCTTGTGATCCAGACATCATTTACAAGTCCAGAAGAGCAATAACGTGTATTTTGAGATTTTATTTGTTTTGTTTTGTTTGTTTTTTGTGTTTTTGTTTTTTAATCTACAAGTACAGCTCAGTATTAAATAGCTCACAGACTGGTATCCACACTTGGAAGGGCAGTGTACTACACCACTATTTTCTCGGGATTATTTGAAGGCATACGAAATGGAAGCTTGAATGTCGAGTGGATGTTGGGTGAGAAAAACAACAGGCTTTTTTGTCTGAACAAATACAACAAAAGAGCCTTTAGTCTCTCCATGCCATGCCACCCACTTCTATTCTTCCAGTGATTTCAATGCTGCAGTCAGCACTCCAAAAACAAAGCCAGCTTGGAAGAAGAGAGAAATAAAATACTTGAAAAATCTGTAGAATACTTAATCATCTTCAATGTTAAATAAATAATAAATACTAAATATTTGGTGAGCCTTCTGTCGTGGACTGCCATTTTATCAGCCTGTATTGTTTGTGCAATTTCATACCACTAAACAACAACTATATTAATAAAGCAAATACAAACATATTTATTATTTTATAGAAATTTTGAAAAAAATAAAAATAAAAACTATTTCTAGCCTTGCTTCTTTATGGATCTTGGGCATAAAGCCTAGCAAGTTTCCCTCTGTCTTTGACACTAAGAATGCAAAGCACAGGTTTTAAATAAATAAATGAATTAAAAAATGTAAAAAATATAATCCAAGAAATTGTTAAATGGGAAAAAAAACATCTTCTAAACTTTACACTCCACAGGGAAGTGTTGTGAACAACTCCACCAAATTTAAGCATATTAAAAAATTGTGAATTAAATCAGGCTTCAAAATAGTAAAAAACAAACTTTCTCTCAGCTTTTAGACATTGTGTGCATGTCTGCTGAATCCCCTGGAAACCGCTCAACTTATCTGTCACTCAAAAAGGACTGCAGCTATCAAATATTATATATTTGGGGAAACTCACAAAAAAAAAACTATTGAATAATTAAACTATTTGATAGAATATATGTTGGCTTTGTTATACAGTATTTGCAGATGTATTCTGAAGTTCCTCAAATGAGAAACTGAAGGAGTTTAATGATCCTTTGTTGTTGCAATTCAGAAAATTCTTTGTCAGTCTTTGTAAGCTTGTATGATGTTTAAGAAACAAATGACAAAAATGGCTTTAATAAGGGTATTTAAACAGAAATACACAGCAAACACTGTTAGCGATCCTCTGCTTAAACAACTGGAAATGTTCACACTAACATCATCAGACAGGCAGTCAATCAATAAATGAGATTGTTTATTAGTAAATTAATAACCTCGATCTCACATAACCACAACATTAGAAAGAATATTGACTTAAACCTTTATATCCCTTGGAGGATAGAGGCAAGCTTGTCTAATTTGTTGCTCAAAGCATTTGGGGATGATTTACAAAGAAAGACAAGGAAGGATGAAAGAAGGTTTGGGCAAATCCAGTAAGCACAATGTTTTCAACACCAACACAATTACCAGTGCATGCAAAGCAAGATAGATCTTAACAGGCACACTGTGACGCATGGCTGCAGCGCAAGGGGAGACTGACTTCAGTGAGAAATGTCATCTGCTTCAAGCAGAGTGAAACAGAAAGGGGGAAGGGAGCTACTTGGGCAGCATCTCGACCTTGCAGCAGAAAAAAGGGTGAATGACTGTCCTGTGATCAGTGAATGAAATCAGCTGCAGAATTGCCATTGGCTCCACTGAGTCACATGACTCAAGCAGAGCCTTGCTGCATACGGTTACAGGCAGCACAGCATGATGATAAACGCTTTCTCACTAAGGCAAACACTCCCAACATTTATTTTTGGCACAATAATCTTACAGAGAAAATGCAACATTGGCCATTAGCAGCAGTATAGCAGCATTGCTATCTTGTAATACTCCTCAGGGGAAAAAAAACTGTTCTGTAGTCATGCTGATTCTTACCCTGTAAAGTGCATCACAATGTGTGGATGATTATAACTGCATTATAAAATTCAATTTGAGGTGGACAAAAAATGAAGGCAGAATCCAAGCTTATGGTAATGCTGTGTGATTCTGATAATATCTCAAGACTATTTGACCAAACAATGGCATTTCATTCAACTTTGAACTGTTATGTGAGTGAGTACCAAGGCAGCAGAGGTCACATACGCATTAAAACAGTAAAGCGCAGGATAATTTAGCAGCAGGAAACTGGGCTGCAGAAGTCTTATCCAGACATGGACGTAAGTGGGTCAGGACACCACTCAGGGAAAAGGGGGACAGCAGGATGAGCTAGGTTAAGAAACCGTGGCTCGATGTTGAACATAAGACAATGCGTTGGCAGTTCAATATTTACAACAGCCTGCTACCGATGGCCTACATAAAAAAGGCATACAATTATGAGGGGGAAATGAGCTACACATAGAAAAGTGTAATAACATGTATGACAGTGTTGCTCAAAAGCACTCTTTGCAAGCCCCCTCCCCCCCCAAAAAAAACTAGCTGCGGTCACTATAAAGGAGATCATTATCTATGACAATTGCATTTGTATACCTAAAATGTTATTCTTTTTAACAATAAGAAAAGAAAAAAACATTGTTTAAATCAACTTTTAGCAAATCTTTACTTCTTACCAGGTTATTTTGAATCTGAAAAAATAAAAAAACAGCTTGAAGTGCATCAAAGTGCCTGAAATAATATCATGTGAATCTTTAATCAAACTAGAAACATTTTTGACCAACGAAACCATTTAATCCTGAAAAATATGTAATGAATAAACAACAATAAAGGTATATTGATTTGGACCATTCACGCTAATATCTTAAACATTTCAACCCATTTCAACAAAAGAAAATTGTACAACATATTTTGCCTTTTTTTGTTTGTTTACAGCAATTGAAAAAGTTTATAACTTTCGCACAAACTCTGATGAGAGCGCCACTGGACCACCTGGTACCATGGATGTGTACTTACACTACACCGCTCAAAAGCACAGCCCATTTCCTTATGCCCCCCAGCCCCTCTCCCAGTTTAGTACTGAGGACTAAATTGCAGTCAAGTGTCGTTTGTTTACATTGACACAGTTCCCCAGTGCACTACCGCCATTGCTGAAAAAGGTCCAAGTAAAAACACTGAAATGTACGGGTTATTCATTGATAAACCTGGACTATAATGCTTACTGTAAACATTTTAGAAATTGTCATGCATTGAAAAGAATAATCATTAACCAGTACATCTTCTAGCATGGGAGATTGTTAAGAATTTCAAAATTCAATGTGATTCTTCAGATTCAATTCAATATCAATTTAAATGCTGCGGTATGGATTCAAAATGAATCAGCATATTCTGTCTGCCTATAGTCTCACGCAGGTAGAAGAGGTTTGCTGAGGAAAATATTTTTCATAATTTTTATTCATGACTCAAACACTATTACTGTATAGAATAATATAAAATCAGTACCAAATTTCTCCAAATACAAGCCGACCTCATGCTTCTAAGTTGACCTTCCCTTTTTTTACTTCAATTTGGTTGAATTTTACAAAAAACAATTATAAGTTGTCAGA
Organism: Hippichthys cyanospilos; assembly: GCF_059441005.1. Lineage (NCBI taxonomy): Eukaryota > Metazoa > Chordata > Actinopteri > Syngnathiformes > Syngnathidae > Hippichthys > Hippichthys cyanospilos. The sequence goes on along the minus strand of NC_142375.1, from coordinate 6,691,522 downwards.
GAAATCTATAAAGAAGACTTAAGACAAGCCCAAAGTAGATAGTAAAGTAGTAGTAATATAGTAAACTCAGACCAACCAAGATTGACTTTTCTTGTTAGCAAGAGACAGCAAAAGCTCACACCTCTGTCTTTGCTCCTGGGTCTGTTAAGTGTGCTGCAGCCCTCGTTTGCCTTTTTTTCAGCAAAGCATTGCACCATACAAGACATAACAAAAAACCCAACTGCAGATAGTTAGGCGCCGCTGATCTAATCCAACAGCTGGGGGAATTTTCCATTTCACATGGACAAGGACTGCAAAGATGGATTGCAATAATTGCAATTCTAGACAAGAATTAAACACATAATAACTTAATGTATGATTTCTTTCACATAAGTCGACACCTGACTTTAGTGGGTACAGAGATCATGGCTGCCCAATTACAACACATGATGTGTGTTATTAAAATGATGACTTTACGCTACTTTTAGACAAATTTCTTTACTGTATATCAAATAACCTACTGTTATGTAAAGTTATACTTTTATACAGTTATGGGGGGGGGGGGGGTGTCAGAAATGAGACAAATTCGAGGCAATGTGCTCATAGACAAATGCTGAAACATTTTTTTTTTTTTTTTTTTTTTTACACAGCTGAATATTAGTTTGTCCAAAAGCCCTAAAAGTCATCATCACTATCTGACATAGCAAATAGCTCCTCCTATTTAATTCCCGGAAGTTCTATCCTATCTCTTCGTAAATTGTTCAAACATCCTTGGTACTCTTCCATGGGTAGTCATTTTTGGACACATTCAATTTGTTTGAAATGGAGGTGTTCAAAGATGAATTGCTGTTCGTCTTACTTGGGATGTTCTTTATCCAAGTAACAACTGATATGAGATCAGAGCGTGGAACGTTGCCCATGTTATTCAAACACAGATATGTGGAAAAAATTGTTCTGTTTTGAGGTATGCGGTTATGTTGACCCTTCTAATATGGGGGTTGAAAATTAGGGAAAAAAAATGGACTTGTATTCGGAGAAACACAGTACATCCTTTTTTCAGGACAACCATACGCTTCCAAAACTTACCCTCTATAACGTACACAGAAAATAGAAAAATATTTGGCCAAGTCGCCCCTGCAATACCACGCAGAAATACATCAAATTGCTAAAGCTGACAAAGATGTTATTGTTGCAGAATGGAACGATCAATGTTGCCTATTCATGGCCTGATTGATGGAGGAGCAGCCACTATGGAAGAAGTATGTCTCTATATAGCTTTGATTGACAAAAAACAGAATTGAAGCAGAACATCAATAGTTGGAGGTTCTCACTTTTTGTTTTTTTCTACTTTACCTTGCTGGCTTTTTAGATGATGAGGCAGCTGTAGAATTTTCAGAAGGGCTTAAAGAATGTATTCAATGTGAATTTCCTATTGCTTTCTCTTGTTCGTCCAATAAAAAATAGCCAAATGAGAAAGCTAGATTTTTTTTGTTTTTTACTTTACTGATTCATTGTACAAGAAGCGACCGATTGTCAAAACAACAAGGCCAATGTGTATCACTGGATGCATGTCCTGTTCATAGTACGAAGCAAATTCTGTGCAGATGCAGAGTAACAAGTCAGACGCCAAACTGAAAAGAGTGCATCACCACTACATGACAGCAGATAAACATACTGTACTTGTTTAGCTGTTTTGTGTGGGCATGCCAAAAAGACAGAAAGTACACTATGTACTGTGTGTTTCCCATAAAAATGCCTTTATTAAAAGCATGTTTCATGCATCAGTGTTTAAAGAGTAAACAAAGCTTACGTCAGGAAAAAAAAAATTACGTATGCGACCCAAAGTCAACAGGTTACATATTTCAGTGTGTGATCGCTACAAAATCCATCATTGGATTGTGGAGTGAAGAACTTTTTGTATTTTTGTCGATAGTATGAACAACTCTAAGTTAGTTGTTGTGTTTTTATGTAATATTTAATTGTACTTTTGTGGGTATTTAAGTCACCCCTATTCTTGGATACGTTCCAACAGCACCGAGCCCTTCAGGCTTGAAACTACAGCGGAAGGGGTATTGTGTGCAGCTTTTTGACATTCCTGTGGGCCGCCCCAGAGAAAATCCTAGTACACCAAAGCGAGGATAACAGCAGTAGCAGCAACAATATTTCCTGTTAGTGAAAAAAGGAAGTAAACTTAAGGAACGACTGCAGTTGAAGGCAGTGAAAACAAATGTTGTTGTACTTTCAAATGCCCTTGTTAATAATACACACAGCCATTATTAATAGTGTTATACTGTAAGTGTGTTATGTAACTTCAGGCATATGAGCTGAAGGGACATTGTGGCACCCCCTTCAACTAATCTTGTTCACCATTCTTATATCCACCAATTAGTTAATTCCATTGAAATGTGAATCCTTTGAATAAAATTGTATCTGTACCTTTTGGTTATGTGGGTCACTCAGTAATTGCAATTCGCTTTGATTGGTCTGCACTCTGCACTTTTGTTTTATCCCTTTCCAGGTCTGGACACAAATATTCGGACTTGTAGCGTTGTTGTTTAGGGTGTAAAGAAAACAGCTGTCAGATGGAATATGCCATCACTCAAATGCTTTACATGGTGATTATGCTGAAATTATTCCTGAAGTAAGTCATAAGTAGCCCCTGTGGAACACAGCTTACGGGCTGCAAGCCAAGCAGGCTTATGCAACAGCACTTAAAGCCACACTTGTGTTTGCCAGAGGTTGAAATGCTTCAAAAACACCTGTCAGTGTGCAACATGGCCCCTCAAGGTTTGTCAAGAAAACTGTACTGCACAAAGTATAAATTGAACGGGACACAGCAAAAGAATTCAGTGCTGGAAAGCATATTTCAAAGAAATCACATTTTCTTTGAAATGTCAAATCATGGAAATCTTTCCAACATTTCAGCTGCATGTGTACAGCCAGGTGTGTGCTCATGTGTGCATGCGTCCGCATGTGTGTGTGTGTGTGTTAGCCCTCTATTAATAGGTGCTTGTTTGCCCCTGTGCTAAGTAGATTTAGTCTTCCTGCATCCTCCCACTTGCTGGTCGAGAACACTTATTTTTATCTAACTATAGCAGCACCTGCCTGACACGACAAGGCTTTAAAAAGACATTGGCGCCATGCTAAATTACATTGGTGGAATTATACCAATTAACGAAGCATGGATAACTGGATCAACAAGTGTCTGTATAGACACAAAAAAAAAGAGATGCTCGGTGATTGTATAAACAAAATCAATCCAATATCATTGCATAAAAAAGGTGTCCAGATTTATATTGTACATGCGGTGTAAACATTCATTTTCTGTATTGCTTATTTGCACTTGTGTTGAGGGTGAGCTGGAGCCTATTCCAGTTGACTTTAAGCAAGTGGTAGGGGTACGCACTGAATTAGTCGCCGGCCAAGTCACAGGGCACATGTAAGACACAACCATTCACACACCCATTCTGACCTGAGGAAAATGTGGATGTTTCAGTTAAATTTATTTCAGTTAAACCACAAGGTGACTTTTTAGCATGTGGAAACAAAAGTAAAAGACCTCTATCATATCTTAATCAGGCAGAGGCACTGTGACTGACATATTCAGACAGCATTTGTTTATAAAGCCAGATACAGTATTTAAGTCGCTTTTCACACAAGTCGCTTTTCACACAAGAGATTTCCACTGTGCTTGACAGAAAATTGTTTTTCCAATTTGTAATGGAACAAGTTCATGCTTGCGTAGCTTGTCATGGAAGGTGTGTTCAGTCAGTGGCTTCCTTAGGCAAGGAGCGAGTTGTATGCTTGCTAGTATTACATACTACCGCATCAATAACATGCAATATTCATGTATAAGGGTGGAAAATAAAGACACTTACTGCCATCACCAACTCAAAAGGGTACTTGTACACCCTCACAGGTGACTGATACTTCTGCACCATATTTGGAACTGCAGTAACACCAACAACCTGAAAAGGATTAAGTATGTTTAAGAAAGGAGAAAAATAAATGTGTCATCAGGCATCACAACACTGTCCCCATTAATTAAGTACAATGATAGCTAATCCGGTGCTATCATTAACAGGAGCTTTCTTGTTTCATTTGACTTTACAACAGAAGTAAACTATAGGTGCCTGGCATTTAACCAGTCAGTCCAAGACAATGTTTCCCAACCTTCCTTTTTCTTTGACGAACAACCTAAACAAGTAAACCCCCCTAACCAGGCCAAAGTATTTTAAATAGAATAAAATAAAATATATACTTAAAAGAGCTTGCTGTGCCATCATTGTCTGGTTTATCACATTTTGGAAGTCCACTTCAGTAGAGAGGTCTCACTTGAACCATTAGAAAACAAAAAGAAGCAGTATACACTGTAGCTAAAAAAATTATAAAGGATGGATGGATGTATGATTGATAAAATATCAAATGTCAAGTTTCTTTCTTTATGATTAGAGTAAAATTTCATTTTCAAAAGAAATCATTTTGAATAAAGTTTGCTGTTGGTTGTTGACACTAAGTGTCATATGATACAGGTTGAATCCAACCATTCTGGTATGGACTGGGTTTTTAGGATAATGAAATTGAATAGCCTACTGAAATGAACATTAGTTTCATACACTTTAAATTTGTATGAAATATTTATATAATAATAACCACATAATTGCATGAAAATGTTTGCAAGATTTCAACTTTTGAAACATTAAAATCTCATGTACCCTCTGAAGTGCCTTCATGTTTAGAAATACTGTTTTAGAGGATTATTTGAATCCTCCGGGTGTTTGTATTGTGCAGCCAAACAAACTACAACATGGTTCAGAAGGAATGATCAGAGATGGGACCAGGAATGTCACTGATCAATGACTGCAGCATTGGCTGCCCAACAGACCACAACAAACCACATCACTGCAAACTACTTAAGTGATGTATTAGAACAGTGAAATCTCAAAGGAAGTCATACAACTGATAATATGCCAATGCTCTGAAGTGGAACATCTGTATGAATTTCAATTTGCAACCCCCATCTACCCCACCACTGCTAAAGACTTTTTTTTTCTTTTGTAAAAGAATTGCAACATGTAAACCGGTAATGGAATTGGACAAAAACTAGCTTTCTTCTGCAGTAAATCATACAGTATGTTTAAACCCCAAGAGGGAAACATTTTTCAGAATATTAATAAATCAAAGGTGGTTCCGGTGTATGCCCAGCTAATGTTACTACACAAGTGCACAGCACTCCATGTACTGAAATATGAAAGCTGTTCATGCTTTAAAAAAGCAAAAGACATTTGAAAGTGTAAAGGAGGAAAGCTACAGCAGCTACGGTGCAGAGATAAAATAGTGGAGATATAAAAAAAAAAAAATAAGAAAAGCTATGACTACAGTAGTCTGCATATTTGCGTGATACCATTTCAGGGGAGTGCTGCAAGTGATTATGATCTTCGTGTTCTGCTTATTCAGCAAGCTGATACATGTTTGAGAGCAAATGCTGCAAGGGAGGCTGGGAGCAAATGTCCCTGTCATACTTAAGGAGGGATAAGGATAGGAAGACTAATAATAACCAAGCTAGAGCACACAAAGTAAAAACATACTACAGCTATGCTCACACTCAATAATCAATAATTACCGTCATGCTTCAGGGTCTGTCAGAAACTTCGGAGAAACGTCAAAACAAGACATCAGGCGAAGACATTTGCAGAGAAATCGCTATCAATTGTGCACTTTTCTGTACTTTAGATTCGTATAAGATCATCAGTGAGCAATTTATGTAAATACAGCTCATTTATTGTGTCACTTAGTTTTGAGGTCCGAAGACATCCCTTATAAGCAGTTCGATTAGCAAACTCATATTAAATGCGGGTAGAAAAATCGTGACTGAAGTTTCCAAATTCAACGAGAGGTAGTGTGGGGAATTGGTTCAACATTAAGACATTACACAACAACGCTGCTGGCTGTTACGCGGCAAGCCAAGCATCAACTTTTCAAATCGCTTTTATCAACGCCTAAGTTTATAGACTTACCAGTTACGTAAGTAGGTGTTTGCCTGGAAAAGGTTACGGAGGAATATTGTTGGTTTCTTGGGCTATCGGCGTGAAGTGGCCATTCTTGTCATCGATTGTGCATTTCGCCGGGCTCCGGGAGACGAGCTGGCTCACAAGCTAACGCTCGTTGCCCTCGCTTTGCTAGCTAGCCATGTAGCTGCTGAATCAAGCCGCCGGTTAAAGATTCTTCCCGATCCGACAGCAGGGGTCACCGTGTTGATTACGACCAAGCTAGCGCTCACAAAGTTTCGATAAATTCTGCTGCGGTGGATGAAAGCTGACCAGGGGAGGACCATATCCGTCTTCCAGTTTCAGTCTCCTCCTCCTGTCTCAGACCTAACCGTTACGTCATCTACCCTCCCACTGACGACAGCAGATTTAGCCACTCCGCCGCAGTGGCGCCCCCCCTTTCTGGAAAAAAAAAAAAAAAACTCGTGGCATCCGGAAAATTCTATCCCAACCGATTCAAAAAGACACATTTATTCATGGTGTCATTGGTGGTTTACGTCAAAGATGTGTAGAATATGCCTTCAAATGATGCTTTGCTGTTGTGGAATGAAAAAAAGATCCACTCGATTGCTAAATACGATGTCATGAAAGAAGTCTGGACGCGGTAGTGCTGCTGTTCTTTTTCGCTTAAGCCTGGAATGACTAATGTTGCATTTAAGACTCCACCAATCTCACAACAGACACTTCACATTTCACAACAACTTCTTATAAACCATGATGACAATGTTTCCAACCCACATGTTTTACATTTTACACAAAACAAACATCTCTCCAAATTATATACTGTGCAGTGGAAGGTGAACATATTTAGTGGGTTATTCTGTGCGTGTTAAATTGATCACTACAATACACACGTAGTACAAAATTTTCTCTGTTAAATGGCAAGTTGGATACACAAGGTAGTTGTATCTTCTGCCATCTAGTGGAACAACAGTTCCGCCTGTCACTGCGGCTGACAGTGTCAATGGCATCGCAATTGAATGTTTGGAGGTTAACGCAACTTTCTTTATGGTTGTTTTAAAACAACCATTGCTACATAAAAATGCTTTCCATCAGAGGAGTCCAAACTACGGCCCTGGAGCAATTTGCAGTCCGCCAGCAGCGACTTGCAGCGTGTAATAAAATTACACAAGGCTCAAAATAAGCGGGTTCGCATTACTGTTTGCTGTGTAAATGTTGGACCATGTGCCTCATGTAAACACGTGGACTGCTTTCCAATTGACACATCTAAATCTCTGGTAGCTTTTGACGTGGACATGAGACGTATGTTGCAGCGGGACATTTCAAAATCAAACAGGTTAAAAGGTCATTCATCCATTAAAAAATTAATAACTGTAATAATAACAATAGTAATACTTGTTAGTAATATCCATGCTATTGTAAAATAAAACCCTTTGCATCAGGTACTTACGATTAACCTGCAAAAAAATGTTATAAAATTGCTCCTCAAATTATGTCAATGACTCACAAAACTGCTCTGCATAAAGCTTATACAGTACTGTATGTTGAGCCGTATTACATATATATATATATATATATATATATATATATATATATATATATATATATATATATATATATATATATATATATGGCCCATGAATATAAAACGTTCGCCCATGTGGCCTCCCTATATAAAGCAAGCAAGAGGTTCCTCCAGCATGGCACTGTTCTTCTCACCAGGAACTGTCAGATTTTCAAAGCAGTTTGAAAAAGGCGTATCATTGCAATTTTGTTATGTTCAACCTTGCTAACGTGCACTAAAGTCTGTGGCATTTCCATGACTCATCACTAGTGTTGACTTCCCCAGCAAGTTTAGTCTCATTAGGCTCATCATTTCAGCTCAAAGTGTTTTCACCTGATACAGAGGATACTATAAATAAATGCATGTGGAAAAAAGTTCATTGGCAACAGGAAGCTGAGGGCACAATTTGTACTTGATAGTGCACTTGGCGGTGTGAAGAGGAGAACCCATGGTTTGTAGCTAAGGTTTGAAATACTCTTAACTGTACCTTTTGTGACACCCATCTGTCCATCCATTTTCTAGTGCTGCTTAGCCTTCTTAGGGTCGCTGGTTTACTTGTGCCTGTCCCAGCTGTCTTCAGGCAGTAGGCTGGGGACACCTTGAACTTGTTGCCAGCCAATCGCAGGGCACACAGAGACAAACAACTATTCATGCACCCAATTACAATGAAGGACATTTCAGTGTCCAATACACAACACCTGCCATGCACATTTTTGGAATGTGGAAGGAAGACAGAGTGCCCAGAGAGATTCAACGCGGGCTCGGGGAGAACATGCGAACTCCACACAGGAAGGCCAGCTGGCCAGCTGGAATTGAACTCGGGACTCTGAACTATGAGGCAGACATGTAAACCACTTACAAGGGTTGTAGGCTCACTAACACCTATCCCAAATGGCTTCAAGGAGTAGGAGGGGAACACCCAAAATGGATTGCCAGCCAGTTGCAGGACACACAGAGACAAAAAACATTCCTCACATGTAAATAAATTATAGTCTCTTATCATGCAGAATATTAAAAACAAAAACAAAAAAGATGATGTGACATTTCAGAAACTATATAATAACTGTAAGAAATGTGGCGGTGCAGAGAGTTATGTGAACACAGGAAGTGGTTTTCAGTGTCTGTTAAACAAATGTGCCCCAAGTTCAGCCTCATTTGACAGGAAACTGATCTCAGCAGACAATTTACACCCAAAGCAGATCGGTTGCTGCCATTACTATTGTGCATCTTCATTATTAAGTATTAATTAAAAAAAAAAAGTAATTATTTGCCAGGTATGTAACATGAATTTAGCCTCTATTGTTTTTTTGTGTTTGTTTTTTTTTAAATAAAAACAAAAATATAGATGGTAAAGCAATACTTTATTATTTAGACGGTTAATTTAATAAAACCTAGTCATTCATGCTTCATCAAAAACATGTCAAATGAGAGCAATAAAATGACTGAAAGTCTCATAGGCTAACACTCCGTTGGAGGTAAAATAATGACACCTACACATTACAAAATGTATTTGTGTACATTGGAACTTTATTCAAATGAATTACTAAATATAAAATAATATATTGCTCAAACCGCATCTAGAAAGGGGAAAAAATAAAAAAGTAAATGAAAAAAATGTCTTGTATGAAGTAAAGATATTTAGCAACAAGCATGAGGAAGTCAGTAGTTGGGTACAGCACCAAAGCGACCACAGACATGCCTTTATTGGAGGTTTTTATGTTGTGAGGACTGGAAACAGGAAATGATGCAAAAAGAACCAACAAGTCTTCATCTCACTCGTTTCACACAAGTACATCCAAGTCATAGATGAGTCAGATGAGAAAATAACTTGCTGTCCATTTTTTTCTTTTCCCTTTGATTTTTTTTTTATGCACCCAGAACTAAAGATAATATCAATAACAGCCTGATAATTAAAATGGGCACTGAACAAAAACTAGAGGAGCCTGCAGCTCATACACCTCCAACTGAGCAAGACTCACCATACACGAAGAGAAATCCTTCTGCAGATCATCCCGACGGACTAGCACCCGAGACCACCGACCCTCTGAACGCCTACAAATGGCAAACTGCTTCGAAGGAATCACTTCACGAGGTGACTGAGGAAGGCGCTGCCTCTGCTGCACCGACGGCCGAAAGGAACCAAAAGTGCAGCAAATGGAACAAGATGCAGCTGTGGCGTAAGGTCCAGAGTGAGGAAGACAAAGCAACCAAGATGAACTCACCAGGAAAGAACCCCTTCAGAAGGGCTCTTTCTTTGCCTCCTGTGGCACTTTTTGCCACACTTGCCCACTCGTCCAGCTCCGCAGCTACACCACCCAGAGAATCGCCACCATGCTCAGCTGTAGAAACCACTTGGGACTCTGAGCAAGAAGCAGGAGGGGCCCGCTTCAAGAAGTACTGGAGATCCGTGTCTCAGAAGCTCAAAAGGCCCAGACTGCACAGCCGGAACAGCACCCCCACATTGTTGCCAGGTGAGGTGTCTGAATGACTTTCATTCATCATTTCACACATGAAAGTCGTTAAGTATATTTGCTTAATGAAGATGACTAATAATGCATTTAAGTGGAAAACAAGGAAAAAGTTTCCTTTATAATAATGTTCTATGTGCCTGTACTAGTTTAAAGTCCTCTGATTAATCTTGTGTATGTATGTAGACTCTACATACATACATTGTAGAGCATGAGCCAAGCAGCAAAATATTCCAGTATTTATCAATTTTGGGGGGGGGGGGGTTCCACCTGCTGTCCACTGTAAATGACATCACTGCTGCTTAGGCCTCATGTAGCAACCAATCACGACCTATATTGCAAAGGTTACGAGGCCAAAATCAAAAACTGACAAGCTGTGATCTTTATCTGATGCCTGCATAACTGTGATGCTGTTTTCGGTCAACTCCAAGGGACAAAATGGCTGCCCAAAGGGATGAATAAAAAAGGATGCTGCTAAATTCATTTACACAATATTAATGAGTATTTAGTCCATTTGGCGTACATAGAACATATTATTGTAAAGGATTATTGGAGGCATGGCGACAATCAATTTAAAGATCAGATTAAGCACATCCACATGTGGAAAGGAAAAAAAAAGAAGCAAAATGCCAGCTCAGAAGAAATGGGGATGTGGAATTTTTTATGAATTCCAAGAGAACATATTGAAACAAATTGATGTCGATTATCGATGGATTTCATGTAACAACACTGTATAATAGAGTATCTGTATACTCTGATGCATTGCTGTGCTTCAAAGCTCATAGACATTTTAGAGGAAATGGACACTGAGGAAAACTGACAGGAAGCGTGTAGCACTGTGTGTCTCGTAAAGACAGATAGCATCATTTTCCACTTTTCAAATGGGAGTGGCCAAGTGTGATGAGGAGATACAAACCCCAAATACATAACAAACAGAAGGCAGCATATGCATGTAATAATGGGCCAGTTTTTCTGCTTTCGAAAAGCGACTAGTTCCGAATGCTCTGTCTTGTAAGCAAAATTAAAGGAAAGGTTTTGAGTTGCAATGCATTTTGGTTAACCGTAAACTTGCTTGTCTGCTCAATGTCTTGGCAAAGTTGAGCATGAAGCTGTGCCAACAGAACTCCAGAAACACCAGTGGGCGCAACCCCAGGAGGTTACCTTATGGAACATCAGCAACTGTGTTCTTCAAGATGGACAGATTCTCATCTGCACCGAGGAAGAAGTAACATTTAAAAATGACTCTCACAATTTTATTGTCAGCCGCACAACCATTCCCATTCTGTATGTGTCCACAGCCAACAATGTGGACGCGAAACCGTGTTAACAGCTGCCTGTCCAACCTCAGCATGCAGAATCTTGTGGACATCGACACAGGTCACAAAATTATTTTGTTAAGAATTAGCAAGATTTTTTCATACTCGTCTAAACAAAACAGAAGTACTGACATCAGCTCAAGCAGATGTTGGATTCGTGCAGACAGCCACAGAGGAAATAGGAGAATGTTTATACGAGTGAAAATGTCAAATTGCTTCCTCCTTTTGGTGGAAGATAGCATCACAAGTTTTTCTTGTGGCTTAGTGAAAGCAGAGGACACTGTTCACTTTTCGTTAAAGATCAGAGAGTGAACACAGGTAGCGTTGCTTTATGTGTGGTTGGTGTGCTGGCATCAATATTCGACTCTGCAAAAGGCTGCTTTTGTTTGCATATTGATGAAACGCGACCATTACACCAAATGATGGTATTCAGACGATGGATTGTATGTGGCGGGGCCTTGGGTAAGTGGCTAGACTGGCAGCTTAAGCAAACTTTACATCAGTCCTTGTAAATGCAGTGGTTGGAAGCAACAAAGTACAAATACATTGTTTTCAGTTTTCAGGTATTTCTACATTACTTGAGTATTTTGTGAATAATTGTGGCATTGTACTGCCAAAAATACTGCTATAAGGCTTTCTATGTTTTCTTTCTCATCAGTTTGTCACTTGATACACTTTATTGGCACCACACAATTATATGAAGAAACAGAAGAAAACATACAAGGGGACTTTTAATTTCTTCCATGGTGTAATAGTTTTTTTCAACTTTAGGGGAAAAATCCTGATAAAGACACATCATACGGATTTGAATAGACAAGTGAAAGAAGCTGAAAATGAGATTTTGAGTGAGTTAGCGATTGAAATCTTATGAACTTATTTAGGCGAAACATTAATCAAGGAGAATTAATGATAATAATGCAACATATTCTGAGAATCATCCATACACAGTTCCATTTATTTATTTTTTTACTACAGTTAACAAGTATATTCAATTTTTCAATCAAGTAGCTTTATGTCTACTTAGACAGACTTAGACTAGACTTAGACAATAAAGTGCATGAGTACTGCTTAAAACCCCATCTCGCATTGTGGAATGTTTGAAATGTCAACCTTACTCCAGTGAAAATGCACAAATGGTGGTATTTTATAATAGAAGTGATCATAGAAAGCAGAGAAAGTTTTGAAAAAAGATTATAAAACAATTAAATAAAGACCTAAATGACATGTAAAAGCTTTTGACATTCACACAAAAACAAGAAGTTACTGAGTGATATCTTTTTTCTTTTTTTCTTGAATAACCATTTAGAATGTAGTCCTGACCCTGTGGGCCCTCGACCAAAGAAAGAAGATGGCAGTGTGAGGGTGAATATGGCGCATAGCAATCTATGGACAACGGTACATTTCAAATACATTTCTAATATTATGATTCATCTTTAAGGCGCTGATTAAGCGACGACTTGAGAATAAGGCCAAGAGAAATAGCAACACTCAACTGAACCACATGGGGCTACACAAAGGAAACAGGTACACTGTATCACTGTGGTATTTTTTTGAACACACACGCGCAAACACGCACACGCACACAAATATGTGTGTGTACATACATACATACATACGTATATAATATATATATATATATATATATATATATATATATATATATATATATATATATATATATATATATATATATATATATATATATATATATATATATATATATATATATATATAAAATGGTTATTTGCATGTCTGCATTCCCTGTGTTTTTGTTTGTTGTGCTTGTTTCAGGCACTATGGATCCAAGGAGTCTGTATCAATTCCAGTGAGCCCTGTTGGAAGTCTGGATCTGAATGCAGATGCCAGTACTGTGGTCAGGCCAGTCCATAGTTCAATTTTAGGGGAGAAGTACTGTTTTGAGGTACAGCACTCTTTAACCCATGAATTCTTCATTTTTAGTGTGAAATGTTCCTCGGTCAAGTACCCTTTTTGTTTTAAATTAATAGTAAATAGTTTCACCGGCTTAGACTAACCCTTTTCAAAACAAATGTACCGGGAACAGGCTTCGCTTTCATTTGCTGAGTCAAAATGTAATTGCAAATTTATGGCACTAGAGGATGCAAAGTCAGTCTGTTTTCTTCAGGTTAAAATGTTTAACATATCGGTGCGCTTGTGTTAATGTTCCAAATCAATTTACGTTAATTATTATTTATTGATTTTTTTTCATCATCAAACTAGTTTAAATAGGGATTCAAATTTTTTAAATTTAATTTCAGACACTTTGTTGCACTTTAACTTTTTTTTTCTGTTCACACCAAGCTGTTACCTGTATAAGCCCTGTCAAAATAGTTAACTTTTGTTGGCATTGATTTACAGTGTGTTCCTTTTTATTCTTTTGTTAATGTTAAAAAAGATACAAGGTGCATTTGCTTACATAAGTTTATAGATAATGATCCCGTTAATTGTCAATGGGCTAAGTGGGCGCAAAATTGTTTCTGTCCTAGAGGGAAAAAATAATTGAGAAGTTCTGCCTTTAACTACTATTTTCAAATCTTTCATGGCACTGCTGTCAATCTAGTCCACATGTTTGGTGGAAAAATGGACTGGGGTCTGAAGAGGATGCCAAACTCCGACTTTGTATCCATACCTTATGTCTCAACTACATTTCCAGGTCATAAACTCTGAGAACACACACTGCTTTGGCTGCTCCTCAGCTGCAGAGCGTGACCGCTGGATTGAAGACCTGAGAAGGGCTGCCCAGCCCAATAAGGTGATCTTTTTGGTGCAAACAATCCAAATTCATACACTGATTATCAACATCATGCACTGCATAACTGTTCATAGGATAACATTGAGCGCACAGAAAACTCCCTAACCTTGTGGGTGAAGGAAGCGAAGGATCTGCCACCCAAACGCCGTTATTTCTGCGAGGTCCACTTGGATGGGACTCTGTTTGCTCGTACTACCACTCGACCTGTTGCAAAAGCATCCAATCACTCCAGCCTGGCTGGAGAAAGCTCTACTGGTTCTTCTGGAAACTTGGCCGGCGGCGGAGGTGCTCCAGGGGGATGTCAATTATTCTGGGGAGAGTTCTTTGAACTGGACAATCTTCCTTGCATCTCCCAGATCACCTTGCACCTCTTCCGTGAAGAAGACCCCAAGAAAAAGCGCCATTCCCGAGAGGAGTTCAGTCTTTATCCTCTAGGTAGTGTGAACATAAGCTTGGCTGATATTCGATGTAGGGCCTATCAAGAGAAGTGGTACCCCATCATTCCATACAAGGTTCCAGGCAGCGGATGCACCAAAGAGTATCTGGGGCCACAGGCCTCTCTTCGCATCAAGGCTCGTTTCCAGAATCTACAGGTTCTACCTATGGAAAAATACAAGGAGTTTGCTGAGTATGTGACTGTGAATTATGCAGAGATGTGCAAGAGCTTGGAGCCACTTCTAAATGTGAAAGAGAAGGAGGAGCTCGCCGGGGCACTTGTGCATGTGCTGCAGAGTATCGGCAAAGCAAAGGTAAAAACAGCATTTAAACAGTTAAAGCTCTTGAGTTCAACAAAATCGGTTGAAGGATCTCCCTCGATGATAGTACTTGTATTTCTTTTTTAATGACAATGAGTATAATATGCTTCAGCATAATAAAATATTAAAATAATAAAATATTTAATAAAATAATGAAATAATAAAATATTTTATAATCTATATTGCTAGCATTTTAACATTGACTGTCATAAACCTGGTTTAAAAAAAACAAAACAAAAAGAAAACAGTTAATGTCAAGCAAATCTACAAGATGGCAAAGGAAAAGCAAATATTCACAGTTAATACTGTAAAACAGCATGTGTCATCTTCTGAATAACATCATGCATGATAAAGACTTGAATGCCAAAGATTTGTGCTCATTATAAAGGCATGTTTCAACCAAAACATTGGTCAATTACAACCTCAGCTTCCACTTTAGACACCCCACAGTAACTTGATTTTTTTTTCATGTCAGTAAGTAAAATCTATTTTTGACGGTCTTTACCGTACAGTTTTTGAACTCAAGCTGGTGCCACACAGATGCTTTTTACCCCAATTTCAAGCTTGCAACAAACATGTGATGTCAAAATAATAACCAGGGCATGTAGACATTCATACAGTTTATCAGAAGAAAAAGTTGATTTGCGGTTGAGGACCCATTTAATTGTGGTCTGACAATCATCATGCTTCACCTGTCACATCTGGATATCTGGGTTCAAACAGATTTGGCATCAATATATACAGTACAGTACCAGTCACATTTTGGAAACACCCTCTACATGATTTAAAAATTTACTGAATTGTAGATTAATATTAAAGGGACACTGTGTAAGAATAAATGTGTTCTTAACGACCAACTGTATGTTTTAAATATAATTGTAGGTCTCGTTATCATTAAATGATATTACATGAGGGGGTGACACTTCCCCGGAGGCTGCAATGTTTGTTATAGCTACAGACAATGGTAAATGCAGCACCTCCTGCTGTCCGTAATGAAAAACGGTCTAAATGTTACAGGGTGTCCCTTTAAGTCATAGACCTTAAGAAGAACTACTGATGGAATTATTCAGAATAAAAATATGTTTAATCAAAACAAAATATTTTTTTATTTGGATTCTTCAAATTAGGCATTGCTTGCCCTGATAACACATGTATGTTCTCTGTCAGTTTTATGATGTGGATAATGTTTTATGACTGGAATGACTTTCAGTTCATCGCCATGCATTTTCCTGTGTGTGTGTGTGTGTGTGTGTGTGTGTGTGTGTGTGATATTTTATTTTGTTTTTTTTTTAAGTTTACATCTTTTCTAACTTATGGAAAAATGGAATTCGCTGACAAATGACACTCAAAAAGAAGCTTCACATAATATATTAATACAATGTCTAATGTTTCAGGATTTTCTTGTTGATTTGGGCACTGCTGAAATTGAACGTCTTGGAGAGAAGGAGGCTCTTATCTTCAGAGAGAACACAATTGCCACTAAAGCCATTGATGAGTATATGAAGCTGGTTGGACAAAAATACCTCATTGACACACTAGGTAAATATATATATTTTTTTATTATTTAAAGTGGCCTTAATGAATTAGAAGTACTTTGACAGAGGTCTTACCGGGATTCATTTCAGGGGACTTCATCATACATCTCTATGGAATGGGGCACAACTGTGAAGTTGACCCCCGCAAATGTCCTGCCCCTGACCTGACAAACAACCAGAGGCACTTGAGAGAAGTGTGTGATGAAGTGGTGCTGAAAATTATGGACCTCCATGGGTAAGACAAAGACGTTTCGGATCGTGGTAATAGCTTCCAACTAAAGGAAATATTTCAATGTCTTTAGACACTTTCCCGAAGAGTTGAACAAGATTTTCTCGAGCTGGAAGGAGCTGTGTGAAGAGCAAGGAAAACCGGAAATCGGTCAACGTCTCATCTCCGCTTCCCTCTTCCTTCGATTCTTGTGTCCCGCTGTCCTCAGTCCCTCTCTTTTTGGTTTGACGCAAGCATACCCAGAGGCAAACACATCGCGAACTCTCACCCTAACTGCCAAAGTCATCCAGAATTTGGCAAACTTCACCCTGTGAGCAGTTTTGATTGCAATCGCACTAGAATAGGTTTTGACAAAATCCCTTTAATGATTATACATAAATAAGATAAAGAGGATAACAACAGACTCCATTCTTCTACTGCAGATTTGGGGAGAAGGAGGAGTACATGCTGTTTATGAATGAATTCTTACAGCAGCATTGGGACGGAATGAGGGGTTTTCTGCAAACTGTATCCAATCCATATACAGAAGCGCCAATGAGCTCTTTTGATGGCTATGTGGATCTACCTCTGCGACTGGCCGTGCTACACGGCCTGCTGGTCGACATCATCTGTCTGAGGGATCAGGTAGGATTTGAGGTTGCCACTTGGATGACAGAATAATATGGCCTCCTGTCATTTGTACATATGCTGCGGCGCCTGGGGTTTGGTGATAATACTCATTTATATGTAACATTTTCCTGCACTTTGTTGTCTGGTTTTATACATTGTGTTGGGCTTGGATTTTTTTTCTTCATAAAAAGGCTTTTATTTTGTCACACTGCCCCATATACTCAAGCTGTATTTGTAGTCAGTGAAATTACATGTATATAACACAAAATAAATTTCGTTACCATGCAAGTGTCTTTCACACAGGCAAGAAATGTAATTTTAAAAATTAAATATAAAAACAAAAGGTAACAACTCTTAGTAGGAGAAAAATATATACTTTGTGCAAAAGAGCACAGTGGTATTCCAAAACATTTTGTGGTTTAGTCAATGCAAAAGTATTGATTCTGAGTGTGCAGATTTTTTTCTTAAATGTGCAGACAAATCTGTGTAAAAAGTATTAGTGTATGATGAGACACTGAGTGGTCAAATTGTGTATGTACAGGACCAATTCCTTTCTTTCGATAATAACTTTTGAATTGTCTTATATCAATACATCAATATAATTGCCAGTCATTGAAAATTAAATTAAAAGTAAATCCATAACATAAATCAAAAATATTCAAGCACACACAGACAGAAAGCCACACGCACGACGCACACTGTATGCTTCATATTGACTATATTACACACACACACATACAACTGTATTCTTTTTGTACTGTACTTAACATCAAGACACGAAGATTGTAAATGCATTTGGAAATAAGTGCATGAATGCAAGCAAGGGAGATTATGTTTGTTCAGTCAGTCCGAGTCCTCAAAAAAGCAAGCGCAGGGTGTTTGACAAGTTTAACGACATTAAAAAAATGTGATAGCTTCTCCAAGTGAGTGAGGTAGGTTAATCCCTCCTGATTAAACTTTAAACTAAAATGCAATGTGACCGTTTTCATTATTTGCTGACTAGAAATTTGTTGAAAAGATTTTTGCCCATTGGTGTATGGTATTGACTCGATAGTCAGTGGATGCAAACTATTTAAGTTTTTTGCTTTGCCTGTCACACTTGCGTATGACAGGTGTGAGAAGTGTGTACTGTGTTTGGGTGTGGTGACCTTAAATCAAGCTTTTGGATTGATGTATTTTAAAAGATTACGAACCATAAGCATAGCCAGAGGCACTATAAGTTGGGTGGGGAGTGATTATGTTTTTAAATGCCAATGACGAACAGGAGCTCTTGAAAGTATTATTTTCAGCACTAGCGTGAGGCCTACAATCCAATAAATAAACAGATACCAACTTGTTGACTATATTTATTTTCCCAAATTCCCCTTTTCATTTTTTGATCAACAAAAGAGATACAACA
Source organism: Hippichthys cyanospilos (assembly GCF_059441005.1). Classification (NCBI taxonomy): domain Eukaryota; kingdom Metazoa; phylum Chordata; class Actinopteri; order Syngnathiformes; family Syngnathidae; genus Hippichthys; species Hippichthys cyanospilos. The sequence goes on along the minus strand of NC_142375.1, from coordinate 6,672,890 downwards.
TTCTAAATTTAAAAGAAAATCCTGTTTTGACTTTAATCTTAATCTAATGTATTTCAGTCGTAAAATTCTTTAAATTACTAGCAAAACTGTTATCTTTATGCTGATTTATCCGGTTGCTTTCTGGTTGTTGTTCTGCATGTGCTTTTACAGTTGCATGAATTTCATTTCCACACGTGCTGACACAGACCTTTCATATACTTTAGGAAACAGTTGAGAAATTACACCCGCTTCCTGTGATTCTAAACCAGATAACAGAGTCACTGGGCCCTGAAAAACAACAGATCAGAATTAACAAGTATGTTGACTGTAAGACCGAACATTTGTTGTCGTTCATTTACAGTAAAAGTATGTTTTTTGTCACAGCCCAAGGAAACAAGTCAAGCCAGTGTACGTTCCTCCAAAAGACTTGAACAAATTCAGCCCTCATCAATCATCCCTCCAGCAGCTTCCACAGGACTCCAAGAGCCTAAGAGATGGGTATGTTGTCTAATGTCCGACTTTAGATCTTTTTCAGCTTCTGAATCCATCTACGAAGATCCTCGGTATGTTCCTCGAAAAGCCAACTGGACCCAAATGATTCAATGAAAATTGAATTGTATCTCCTTGGGGTCCACACTCTGAGCAGTCATATACTGTGGAGTTATCATTAGTTATAGCAAGTGTGCATTGCTAACAGTTTCAATTATGTTTATCTTCAGAGTAAGGAAAATTTCGCAGTGAATAATATTATAGTGTTGTGCCTATACTGATACTGGTATCTGGAATACTGCATTAACACACTATTATTGGTAGCAACACGTACTAACAAATAATGTGCGATTAGTCCTAATAGTATGGGAATATGAATGCAGCTCTTTACAGGGGTTTAGTCATTACGATATTATCAGCAGTTCAATTTAGTTTGATTTGCAGATGCAGTTTATCAGTGTTACAGAAACATGCAGCTGGAAATAGCAATTGAAAATGTTTTGGAGTTCATTATGTCTGCACAAATCCAAAATGAGACTTCTAATTAAGCAGTATTGCAGTCACTGGTAACAATGTAGTTAGAGGTAGCTATCGAGTTTTCAGAAATGTTTTTTTTTTTTTTTGCATTAATTTTCCACCATAGCAAAGAAAAGTTTTTTCAAGGTTAATATTTTTGTTCATTTTCATAACCGTAGTGTAGATTTTTCAGGAAAATCAAATGGAGTTTCTGTTAGACGTTTTGTTCGATGCTACTCATTTTCAAGCTTCTGCAGAGCTTACATATGAGTGAATCGTTTGAATCAGGTGTGTTGAAGAGAGAATAATTAGTTCAATGATTATTTACTTAAAGGTAACACGGTTTTTATTTTTTATGAGTGTTTGTGTAATGACCCTTTATCGGGCCTAGTGAGGATTAGAGGTTACAGATAATGGATGGATGGCCCTTCAGTCCTTAAGTCATCATCGTATTAATGTTTGATCTGATCGTGGCGTACAAGATTATTGATGGTTTTGTGGATTTTAACTTTTTTTGGAGTATGCACTGTCAGATGAACAGGAGGTCAATTTAAATGCAAAGTTAAATATTTTAATTTGGATATCTGGAAATATTTTACAGTAACAGGGTAGGTCCATTGCGGAATAGCTAGCAGTGATGGTGTCAAAAAAAAAAAATCAAACAATGGATTTGATTTTTGCCAATCACTAGCTTGTATTGTGTGTTGACATCACACGATAGGTGGATTGGACAAATTCCATTCCGTCACTTCTAAAACTGAAATATTTAAAAACTGACATGCAAGATTATTTATTTCTCAGTGATGTCAGAGCTCGGAGGACGAAGCCAGTCACCAGAACTCAAAGTGCTCCACATAGACGTCCTGAAAAAAGACTAAAGAGGCAGACAAGTTCTGAAGCTCTGCATACAGCTAACCATGAACAAGATCTGGAAACAAACCAGCCCCTCATCTCATCACCTAAAACTGTGAGTCTAAAATCAAAATCACCAGAGTGAGGTCAACGACCCCTAACGCAAATATTAAACTGTGTATTTTATATGTTGGGCGTGAGTCGTTTGCACACCAACCTCTTTAGTGTGATAAATATGAGAACATTTGCCATGCACTTTATGACTGGCTGATGTAAAAATTCCAAATTCTGGTCTGTGTAAAGGAATTTCTTGAACCCTAGAAAGAGTTCCTACGACATCAGTGGTTTGATGGTGCCATGCCCCTGACACTCTGTATTAGAAACACAATAGAATACTCTCAAACAGATATGATCAAATCCACGAACAACTGATAGAGTGTCTTTAATTTCATTCGTAATTCGTACCAAATTACAACAGAGTTTGTCTGAGGGCATATTACACATGGGACATGTCAAAGACCACAATTCTTCCTTTTAAGAGATTAATTGATCTTTAGCAGGATAGTATGACTTTCATCTACCCATTTCCAATTTACTTTGGGTAAGAGCAGTGTTACTCTCTGGATTCTGGAATGGCTGATAATAATATGTTGAGCCACACTCTAGAGTGAATTCTTTTGTCTTTATCAGAGTGAAGCTAGTAAAACATGTGCACCAGTTCCCTGGATTAAAGACATACAAAATAGAGAGCCCAGAAAGATGGAGTCTGGGCAAGAGGAACTCATCTTATTGGATAGGGTATGTCAAGCCTTAGAAAGCTTCCATGTAAATATAGATCCCCATTTATGGTTCCTCAGTAACATAGCTCAGATTACGCCATTTCATATTCAACCAGCATGCACAGGAATTGTCCGAGCTGCGCCTAGGAATAGACCAGGTGACTGAGCGTGAGCTGGAAATGGCAAAGCGGCTGGAGGACTTCATCAACCAAAGTCAAGACCAGAATGCAATTCTGCAAACTCAACTGAATGAGCTCCGGAATCTGCTGGCAGTGCGAGAGGAGCAGCTTGCTAGCGCTACCTTCAGGTAGACAACTGTACAGTATACAGTATTTAATTTTCCCCAAAACTTTTTAGAATTATTCATCATCACGTGGCACTAAACACTTTGATGGAGGCTGTCTGTGTTTTTATCAGGTTGGGTGTTATTGAGGAGGAAAGAGAGGATGATGAACGCAAGCTGAAGGTTGCAATTGCAGCAGCTGAGCGGATGAACATACTGGTAAGACACTAGGGAAAAAAAATGTAGATGGATGGATGGATATGATTAGTTTTCACAAAATCAGGCTTATGCCACGGTGAATAATTTTCAGTTATGGATGAGAATACATAGATTTCAACATGGATATTCATTTTGGGATTTCTACAAATATAACCTCAACTCATTTTCCAGAAGATAAAAAGGTTCAGTTTACTCAAAGTGTACGAAAGTAAGAGATTAGAAGACACCATGCTCACAATTTAAAGATGAATGTGCCCAAACTTCAAACACCTTTTCCTTCTTTAAACTTTGGATTTCATCCTGGTAACATTCAAATTGCTGTCTCTATTCTTGAGCTATCTCCTTGTATTTTATATCATTTTAAAGTAAAATAAGTCCAGAATTAGCATATATCAATATCTTAATTTTCATTTTCAGTGACATTAGCCTGATTTTATATACTGTGTATAAAATGTGTTTATGAAATTCAATTCGGTTCAAGTTACAAGCATAAGTAAGCTAATTGTCTTAAAAATTGTATGGTTTATTCAATGTTTTTGTCATTTACTCGCAGGAGGAGCAGTTTGTTGGCTTGATGAAGGACATTCATTGTCTCAACAAGCCGTACAACAATGAACCTGCTGATGAAAAGTAACAAATTGTCAGTCGAAGATAATTTAGGACAGACAACTTGACACAGTCTTGTACACCATAGTTAGAGTGTTCAACATAAATAAGTATGCTCCCCAAGTATGATTTTCAGTCATTTCTGTGAACACAAAAAAATTAAGTTTATATTTGCTAGAATTCTATTGGAATGTAACAATAAATGATTTTTTTTCCAAAATCAAGGTGTTGCTGTGCACATTGGCTTGTGGCATGAGAATCAATAGGCAATGGAGTGAGTACATGCACTGCCACATTTGGTTCCCTAACATAATGTAACATGACAGGTAGGCAAACATTTTTTTATAAAGACTTAATGACTTTTAAAGTGACACTGTGTAAGATTTAACAATGGACAGCTGGAGGAGTGTTTATTTTTGCATTTACCGTAGTGCCCCTAAAGCCCCCACGCATGCGAAAAATCACACGTACTGTACTGCCAGGGAGTATGTGTAATTTAGTGGCATCACGGTCGTCATGTTCACCTCATAGACATTTATGAGAAAAGGGCCTCACAAAGAAAGAGAGAAGGCAATTGAAAGCAGAAGGCAAAGATGACACTTCTGCTGCATTCTAAAGCAGTCCTCTCTTTTCATTTGCTCAGAGGTCCCTAGGTTAGATGAAGGTTCCAGCCCTAAATGGTAAAAATTGCACGGGGGACAAAGCGTGGCCAGAACCCAATATGATTGTCCAGATTTTGTGTCGTCATGTATCTGGGGTTGCGAGATTAGCGCATACATGTATGGCACAATATTGTATGGAGCAACACGTTTCAGTAAATCACATTCTGCAAGACATTTCATTTCTCAGGCAGAAGTTTCCTCCGTACACAATGGTTTTTAAGTGGCCTGTATCTCATCACTGGCCGATGACCTGGCCTTTGAAAGCATGCTTTCAGCTTTGTTGCAGAGTTTATTAGAAAACATTAATGAACAGTATTTAATAATTGTGATGACATCATTATTAGATACGTAGCAAATTTATAATCATTATGTGAATCAACAACTTTCATGTGAAGAGCATTCAATTAATGTATTTACAATTCATCCAACAATGGTAAATGCAGCAATAAACACTCCTCCTTCTGTTGTCCGTAGCTTTAAAAGACATGGCGACCTATGGAGGAGTGCCACCCCCCATGTAATATCATTTAATGATAACTAGACCTACAATAATATTTAAAACACCTGCTCAGTTGCTCATTAAAAATACATTTAGTAGCAAGTTTTTGAAATTTAGAATCATGTTTCCTTTTTAAGGAAAAGCGGTCTAAATCTCATACAGTGTCACTTTAAAAACACAAAAATGCTCAATAATTTGTGATGGTGTAGAACTACATGCAACCACGAAAATGACTTTATCAAATGATTTTGGCTTTGTCAATTGTGAGCATTATCTTTGCAAATGCAGAAAGTTTGGAACATTGTGCGGGATATTGTTAGGTTCACCTGGTAGACATTTGTAAGAATCTATACAACAAAGAAGAAAAGGCACTCGATTCTTTTACCAGGAGAAGGGAGAAGGACTGCACGTGTACGATTCTGCTTCGTTCTAAAGCAGCCTCTCCAAACCCTCTGTTTTACTTGATTCAGAGGTCCCTAGTTACATGAGGGTTCCGACCCGAATCAGGCCAAAAGCGCAGCCGGGGGAAAAAAAAAAAAATGGGGCCAGAACCCAGTGTACTTGTCCATCTACAGTATGTGTGTGCATGAATTCAAGTACTTTTTCAAAGCACTGTAATTACTTAGATGTTATATAACATAACCGCTGTAACAAAATGTCCACACGGCATTCAAGGTTAAAAAGTGTTCTCATAGAAATCTTAGCAATTGATCGCAAGCATACAAGATATCCTTGAAACAGTGCATGTACAGTCATCTTAAAATGATCAAATAAAGGATGCATGAATGGTTATACAGTACAGAATGTGGCCACATTAACTATCCAAACACAGTGAGATGTTTGTTGTTCAATGTCAAATAATACAATTTTCGCTGCACGAATCAATTTTGCCCCGTTTTCTTAAAAAAAAAAAGTATCTTAATAATACCTACCTTGGTCTTTATCTAAGCGCAGTCTATAAAATGCTGCATTGTGTTTGCATTCAAAGGTCTGCTTTTCTGACATACTGTCATTTCTCCTGATAACGTAGCCACAATAGAAAGCACAACTCTTTATGTGACGCAATAGCGCCAGTAAGACTTGGTGAAAGTTTTGCTGAAGTATGATATCGCTTTCCCTTCCTATTCCCCCACTTGAGACTCGAGTGTCCTTGAAACGTTGCTGCACTGTAAAATTTCACTGCGATTTCACAGTAAATTATTGGATAGGTTTTGCATTACTTTCACAGTAATGATTACAGCAATTTCCTGTAAATGCATTTACAACAACGTACTGTGATATCACAGCCACAGATTACAATGTGTTGTTGTAAAAGCACAACTATACTGCGACTTCACAGTAAACAATTCTGTGATTTGCAGTACAGTACATTACATGGGATTTGCAACCTTTTGCATTACTTTTACACGTTTACAGTAGCCTACTGTGATTTTCCAAATCATACTGTGAAAGTCATGCTAACATTTCACAATAATTTATTGTGAAAGTAATATAATTGAAGACTCCCTTACTGTGAATTTACATTTATTTTACATAATACCCCCACCGACACACAACTCAGACAATGGTATATAAAGCAATTGACATTTTTATTTTTTCTTGTTACTCAACATGAATGCCAAACAGTCAGACGTCCTTCTCAATCTTAATCTTAAAATGCAGAGAAAGTGCTGGAACTAGCCCTTCAATTATTTCAAAACAAAAATAAAAATATGAATCAGGCTTTCATGGGAAGCTGAGAGAACAGGAGGGAGCGATGACGAGATATGAAGGGTTCAGCTCCGTCTCAAACATTTAACAATAAACACGTCTCAGCATTGAGCAACCAGTGGAAACTCAGCACCTTCTGTGAGGGTTTGGCAATTGAATCCATATTCCATTTCTCTTTAGGATGAACTGGTCCCTGGCCAACTCACTCTGCAAGTCATCTAGTTATGTGATGTTCACCAACTGCAGCCAAAATGCCACTGTAGAACTCCAATTTATTTAATGGCCCTTAGTCTTATTTCAGATGGCTTAAGCCATGGGATCTCAAACATTTTGGAATCAAGGACCCCTTTGTGGAAATCAAATTTTCCAAGGAACTTCATTGCAAATGTTTGCGGAAACAAAACTACTTCAAAAGAATCATTTAAGACATACATATGTGTACTTTTTATTCACCAACATATTACATTTGACAATTGTACATATTTGTTACTATTCAGACATACTGAAGTCTAGAAAATAAAATTGCATTCCTCCATATAACAAACTGGGTTGATTGGGTCAAACGGGTTGCTGCCAATTATTTAGTGACTAAATAATCAAGTGCAATAATAATGACATCAATTACGTGGGTCCATTTGACAAATAAAATTATGACATTTTGTTGAAGGATCGAGAATACATTCACAATATAAAATAAAACAAAGTTGCATTACGAAGGGAGATTCTAATGCTAACTTGAATGTTTCACTGCAATCAGCAAGCTACTTGGCGCAAGCATCGCAACTGGTCAGTTCGGCTTATAAATTGCAGTACTGATCTTCGCATTGCTTGCAAAAGAAAGATTTTTTTGTGTATTTTAACGTTCATTACTTGGCACGAGGAAGCCTGCGGAGGAAAACTGAGTCAGTTCTTATCGAGCAACAGGTGAGATGAGGCTGATAGCGGCTTGGGACGACTTTCTTGTTGACCGTTTTTCAAATTTTCCTTCCATTAAAAGAAGTGATCAGAACAAGACTGAATGAAACATTTAACACATCCAAGGGTATTACAGTACAGTATGATAGACAGCGAACTAATGCCTTTGGTCCTATTCTTGGTTTTTCAATGGTTTACAGAATCATCTTGCTTGCTGGATTAAACCTCTTACACAAACACATATAGAATTTTTTAATAATAACCCAAATTATTTCATGGACCCCCTGCACTCAGGCCATGGACATCTGGGGGTCTGCGGACCCTACTTTGAAAACCACTGGCCTAAGCAATAACAAGCAGGACAACTACCTCAACATGGCGCTCACAAGGCTGCTGTAGAGAGCCTCCAGCCTATTAGGTAATATTCTGAAATATAGAGAATATGTATTCATTATATTCTCATGTTATCCCCTATGGATGGGTTAAGCACCCCTTGTAGAAGATAAAGAGGAGAAAAAAGATCCTGGAACTGGTCCTGCTTTCACTTCATTTACCCGCCCTATCATATAAAGACTTTTCTTTTTAATTGTTTCTTCTTTTTCACAAAGACATTTTCCTGATTCGTGCTCCACTGTCTTAAAGAGCTTACTGTTCAAACCAGTGTGTCCAAGTACGTCTTGTTCGCCCTTCGGGCGGAGTCTCAACTGCTCAACAGTCAGTCATCACGTGACAAAAGTGTCGCCTCTAACTTTCGTTTCCTGAAAAGAGGAGCTCAGTTTCGGCTGTCTCATCAGCAATGGCGGACGTGGACGACTGTGAGTTCTCGCTGCTCAGCCTGGGTGACGAGCTGACCTGCAGTATCTGCCTGTGTACTTTTGACTGTCCAGTGACCATCCCCTGCGGCCACAACTTCTGCCAGGAATGCCTCCTCGCCACTTGGAAGGAAACATACACCTGTCCGCAATGTCGGACCCACTACTCCTCCAAGCCGCAACTCAAGAAAAACACAGTGCTGAGTGCCGTGGTGGAGACCTTTAAAGTGCGCTCGACGAGCGAGGCGGCGGCGTCCGTGTCCCAAACGTCTGCGAGCGTCGCGTCCCAAATGTCTGCGAGCGTCGCGGTCAAAAGTGCCGTCATACGTTGCGATACGTGTATGCAAACAGAGGCCATGAAAACCTGCCTCACCTGCATGGCCTCGTATTGCTACGAGCACTTGCGGCCGCATCTCGACAACCCGGTGTTCCGCGTGCACCAGCTCACCGAGCCGGTCGACGACCTGCTGCAGCGCATCTGCCCGGACCACCACAAGCTGAGGGAGCTCTTCTGTAGCCAGCACTGCCACCTCATATGCACCCTCTGCCTTCAGCAAAAGCACAAAGCCTGCGACGTTATCCCACCCGAGCAGCGGAGGACCAAGCAAGAGGTACAGTTTGCATCTAAACTGGAGAACACGTCGTGATTCGTGAAGAAGTCAAAAAATGTCACAAAAATTGAAAGCATCCAAGTATCGTGAAATGTTTTACAGCCATCCTCAAATAATATCATAAACGCTCCTGTTATGTTGTGGGCCAAACTGGATCATTTCAAAGTTAATGTTGAAGGAAGTTTTAGTTCAAATGCATTCTAGTTCCGAAAAAAAGAACATTTTTTGATAAATAGGCAAAACCTAGGTCAAAATGACCCACAGATATTGCTGCTGTGACTAAAGGGAATCACACGATTTTGTCATTGTGTGGACCCCAATGCAGGGAGGCATGGCGCATTAAAAAATAATTTAATACTAACAAACAAGGACAAAAACGGTATAAAAAGTAACAAACAAAAAGTACAAAACCACTCCAATTACGGACTCAGGAAAACACAAGAATCGAATTCACAAAGACAACGGGGGAGTTAAAGCAACATTGCAGCAACTACAGAAACAACAATGATCTAATAAGAACTGAAAGGGAACAGGAAACTAAATACGCTCAAAACAGACCAGGCAATAATCACCTGGGCAAGACACTAGAAAACAGGAAACGCCAATACCAACCCAAAACAGACACAACTACCAGAAAATAACAATTGTATGTAAGCAGGATTACACACAAAAAAGGTCCCGGAACTTTACACATGACCCTGGGCCAAATAATCCATAGTATAGTTACTATTCCAGAGAAGCAAATGTAATACTCAGGTATAAAATGAATTTTGCCTCTGTTATTGTGTTTTTGACACTGATAAATAAGCAATACCCAGGTCAAAATGACCCAAGAATTTTACAGATGTTGCTGAGGAGTAAAAAAGGGAATAACAACATTTATTAATGAGCAGCATTACACTGAAAAATAGTTTCTAAAACTCTTAAATAATTACATATCATCCTGGGTCAAATTAACCTACAATGTAGACACTAGTCCAGAGAAACAAACTTAATACACTAAATCAAGTATTGCCATTGTTACTTTGTGTTTTTGACACTTTGTCATAAGTATACACGCATCCTGGTCATGTTGACACAGTTAAGGCGAGCAAATAAATCAAAGGGACCCAGGACATTGGTAATTATTGTGTCATTTAAAAGGATGATCTTCAATAATTGGTTAAGGTGATTCAAATGGCTTTGAGAATTTTCTGAAAACAAACTGATTTTTAATTTTACCTCAGGTAGTTGGTGAATTATTAAACCATATGTCAGGGCCAATTCTCTCGAGATAACACATGGAAAAGACCCACACTTTGTGGGCAGAGTCAGACTAGGGATTCAAAAAAAGGGATAGAATGCAGAAGAAGAGCATGGCACAAAACGGGCGATCTTATAAATAATGGATGAATAAAAAGTATGTTTAAAAAAAAAAAAGGATATTTACCATGATTGTCGTTTCTTTCTGTGCCACTATGCTGCTTTACAGCACAGGCAATAAAAAAATAAATTACATTGATTCTTTATCAAATCAGATGTATTTTTTGCAGATTAAAACCACAATTGATCAGCTAGTGACTAAACTCTTCAAATCTACACCCGAGATTGTTTTTAACGTGTCTCTTTTATTGTCTTTGCAGTCCAACCTGAGACAGAAACTTGGTTTTGTGAACAAGAAGATTCAACAGAATGAGACGGTCATATCTCAAATGAAAGAAATGCAGCTGACCTTGAAGGTAACCACACACTTATTTTGCATGTAGCGGGTTCTCGACCGTGTGCAGTGTACGATACAGGGACAAGAAAATGGCTTTTGAAGACAAAAGTTGGGAAGAAGTTTGGTTCCAAATGGCCAAACCGTAATATGACACAATTCCTGTGAAAATCACTGACCATTCTTTTCCAATACTATTTTGTTGCCATACTACTGCATGTGTTGACAAGTGTCATCACATGACGGAATAAACTGCTGTCACGCGATCTGTTAGGTTTGGATGTCTTTTTTTTTTCTCTCTCTCTCTCTCTCTCTCTCTCTCTCTCTCTGATATTGACTTAATAAACCATGTTGTGTTGGACTCTATACTCTGGTGAAAAAAAAAAAAAAAAACGGTGCAAGCCTCATTTAGCTTGTTTGGAAATCTGGCAGAACGCTCTGCACCATGGTGGTCACTCTGGCCTATCAAGTAAGTTGCCTATGACATATTTATGTTTGAAAGACCTGATAATATCGTGTCTAGTTGCTCATTGAACTAAATGTTATGCCTGCTGCACCTAAACCAAGAGTTTTAGCTCACGCCTTATATTTGACTTGCACCGGGCCCCATAGAGCCCCACGTAGACTTTGCTTGTAAATGACCTGTATACATTTACGTTTACTGAAATGGACTTTGCAGGAATCTTAGTTGAGTGCGACCTTGTGAAATGTTGTTCACTTGGGGCATGGTTTGTAGCTTTCGGCTACACGCTGTAATTCTTGAAAATCAGTTTGGGTGAAAAACATAAAATGAAGCAGAACACAATGAGGATGTATGGCTTTCAAATCATTTGCTGATTCCAAATCATGTCAGGAGGGTCCTCAGTTAAAATAATTCTGAACAAATTAACAGGTATGTCTTGTTTGGTAGTAATTAATTTGTTTTCCTTGTAAAAGCAATTATCTGAAGGATAGCCATCTATATTGATTGCTTGCACCTTTACGATAAAAATTTGTATATAATGGGGGCATGCCGATTGGCTACTAAACATGTAATTAACAAAACCAGTGTTTTATCTTGCCGGTCCGCTAATATTTTTAGTTATTAGTACGAGCAACATATTCCTGACATTTGTTGATGATCGATGATGCAAATTTCAAGATAACAGATTGAAATCAGCGGGAGAGCGGGCATATAAAGACAACTTTCACAATACCACTAAACACATTTATTTTATCGACTTATCTATTTAATGAAGCAATTTTAATCAAAAATACGTTTGTTAAGCCGCAAAATAAGTCAGTCAAGCTAGCCGCCACAAAAGTTCATCCTGAGGATTTTTGAAGTTAGCCCGCTGTCATTTTGCGTGTGGTGAACAATCAGTGTGGCTGCTGGCTTGACTTGGACTTATTTTGTACCTGTTAACACAGCATGCACCATTTTATTATCACTCTTGAGGTCTGTTTGGTTTTGCTGCGGAAAATCAATGGGCCATAACTTCACTGCAGTAAAAAGACAACTGCTTATGACAAAAGTACAGTTTCTCTTCAATAATGGCAACAAAAGGCTTGCTTAATTTCTGCCGTACTTACATTCCTGTTTTACATTGCAGCGTGGTTTTCATTAGGCCCCGAGTGATTATTCAGCTAGCCAAAATTAGGTCTTTTAAAGTAATCCAAAAAAAAAAATGGATGAATTGGCAGATTTTTGCCAATTTTTCAGTGTTATAAATCAACCAATTCTACTTGCTTATGATTCTTATCTATTTGTTATTTGACCATCTATGAGGGATCAAAAAGTGTTTGTGCATTGTATGAAGTATATTTTTAACTATTTGGCAGATTCATTTGTTGTGTTATCTTCACTCTGCCGCAAAAAATACTCTAGCCATGCCCCAGTTTCAATGCATAAATTGACTGTAATGATTTTACTGCTGCGTTGGTGAATGTTATGGCACATTTTCACTCAATGTATAAGGTTTTGGCCATGTTGCCACTTTAGGAACAGAATTCCAACATCCAAGATCCCTATACTGCAGTTTTAATGTTTCTCTAAATGCCCGAGAAAAGCAACAATGTGATCTTTCATCTGATTTTAGTTCAAGGTATATGTATTGAAAATGTTTTTCATCTTTTGGTTTTCTGTACTGTAGATGAAGATGGGTAACATGTAGCAAACCAAAAATCCCTGCCTTTCTTTCAAACATTTCCATTACCTTTTCATTTTTGGGGGGTGGGATTATAAACAAAATTTAATCCAACAGTAGTCAGTAAATAACATTACTGACCTTTCGTACAGTATTTTTAAAAACAGTGGAAGATGCCTTTTGGTTGCTCTTTGTGATGACAAATATTGTGATTCATATAAGCAATACGAGTACGTGTTTGTTCAGCTATCAGGCATTTAACTCCCGATTACTGTAAAAGACATTTGTAAAGAAATATTGATAAATGTAATATTGGATGCGGATCCTTTTGTGTTCATGTTCTAGGGCAGCGCCACCACCAAGAAGTTGGCTATGGCTCGTGAATATGAACAGATTCGAGACATGCTGGCCACTGAGGAGCGCGTCGCTATGACTGCGGTGGACCAAGAGCTGGAGTGTTGTCAGTCCAAGCTCAAGCTTCTCATGAAAAGGTTTTCTGAAAATATTAGTAGCTTGAATGAGGCCAAAGAGGACATCCAGAGTCTACTCAGTCAGACACAAACAAAGGCCTTTCTTCAGGTAAGGCAACATGATGAGTTTCCCTGTTCTGGCTATGCTTGTGTTTTGCTTCCTTTTTCTTTTAGAACTCGTAAAGCAATCATGTAATTCTTTCATGGAAAGTTGGGTTATTTTTCGAACAACTGTTAAGGCTTAGCAGAACATATTAAGAGTCATGAATTCTGGGTGTGGTTGTGTTTCCAAGGCGGGTAGTAGCAGGTCAGTCAGCAGTTTAATGATGCGGTAACTACACAGTTACATAAGGTAGCAAAATGTTTATTGTCAACAAACTGGACCAGTTTTACTGTGACTAGTGCTGGGCTATAAGGATAAAATCTCCCATCATGATATTAGCCATTTTATACCGCAAAAACAATATTTCACAATACAGGATAGATATACATTTGAAGGAGTTCTTCTATGAAAAATAATCCATGCTCTCACTTTATTCCTAAGTGACAAACAGAACCGTAACAAGTACATTTAGTAGCATTGCAATGTAACATTATACAGTCAGCCCCCGGCTTACGAGCATCCTGATTTGCGAACAATTCGCCATACGAGCGTGGATCAGGGAGAATTTTGTCCTCCGCTTACGAGCAAACCTCTCGTCTTACGAGCATTCCGACAAACCAGCCATTGAGTATGTAGAAATGTTCTCGCCTAACTGCGTCAACATATTCAGCAGTTGCGTCATCTACAATCATTAACAGATACTTATGGTGGTAACGTGAACGCTATTGGTCTTACAACCTCACACTGACTGTCTCACTCACGGTGTCTAAATATATATTACCATTTAAGTGTAGTGTTTGTACAGCTAAAACGGAAAAACAGCTGACATGAAATTAAATGTGCCGATTGCAAGACAAAGAATTGTCATTGGTTTAAATGTGTGTTTTTTTTTAATTAATTGTCAATACATTCCAACCGTTTAAAAAAAAAGTGTGAATAATTATCAGTCAGTCAAGGAGACGCCAATATGCTATTGGTCGATTAAGGTCACCCGGTCTCACTCACGGAGATGCTATTGGCCGGCGTCACACGTCAATCACAGAAATGCCGATATGCTATTGGCCGAACGCCTTTATCTAGCTTGATGGGACAGGATGGAAGGAAGTAGACAAAATGAGTGAAAAACGGAATGTTTTGAAGACTTTGCAAACTTTATCTGTTAGACATAGCTTCTAAAATTACTAGCAGCGGTAAAGGAAGAAATAAGAGGATGATGTTTTAGTATCTCCGTGATTTGCACCATGACTGAAAGAGTTACTGTAACACTGTAAGAGCAATAGCCTATGTGCGTTGCCGTATTAACTCAAGAGGTTAATCTCTGCACCCTTTTACGGGTGGTATCACAGTGCCACATAATGGTTGCTTGACAAAATTGCATGTAATGTTAGTCGGCGATCTCCCGACATGCTTTAGGACAGCGCCATTGTTGCAATTCTGTGAGTTGTAACCAACGGTGAACTGACGCTCGAATAAGCTTTAAGTGTGGTGCCTAGTAAATACAACACACTCAACCTCCCCTCCGCCTCCACCCAGCTCAATTCACGTCGGGAAAAACAGGTGACATGAAATTAAGTGTGCCGATTGCAGGACAAAAAAATCGTCACAGGTTTAAATGTGTTTTAATCAATAAGATGTCAATACATTCCAACTGTTTAAAAAAAAGTGCGAATAATTATCAGTCAGTCAAGGAGACGCCAATATGCTATTGGTCGATTAAGGTCACCCGGTCTCACTCACGGAGATGCTATTGGCCGGCGTCACACGTCAATCACAGAAGTGCCGATATGCTATTGGCCGAACGCCTTTATCTAGCTTGATGGCACAGCTGGTTGGGATGGAAGGAAGTAGAGAAAACCCTGACTGAAAAAGTTACTTTGACACTGTAAGACCAATAGCATTTCTGATTTACCGTATTGACTTCGAGCATTCATCACTGCTCACCTCTGCTTATCTCAGCACAAGTCACGTCTTTCCAAAAGTAAAAGTCAGTTTTCCCTTGTATTTATTATTTGATGCAACTGTACAGTAGATTATGTCACTTAATATTAATATATGTATACAGCGTGATGATTTTACCTAAGGCTTCTGCGCGCGTTGCACGCATTCACGAATTAACATGGGTTTGGATTGCCCGCTATACGAGCAATTCGAGATACGAGCGTAGCCGCTGAACGGATTAAGTTCGTAACCCGGGGGCCCACTGTATATGTAGAAAAATGTGGCGCAATAGCCTACACATTATTATGAGGTATACAAAGTTATGTATTTTTGGTGATAAAATGCAAAAACTGTATGTATATTTTGAAAGGTTTTAAGTATAAGCCAGAGCAGAGGATCACTACTTGTAAGTAAACACAAATATTCAATTTTACACAAACTGGCCTAGTCATGCAGCCATAGCAGTAAGATGTCTTTAACACAACATTACTGCGCACACTGCTGTGGTATTAAAATAAAAACAAACATTATATTCTGTTTCCAGTTCCAGAAATATGAAGCCTTATACCGCACACAAACCTAGCAATAGAAATACTTGAATTCAATATCAGACAGATCAAATATAAAACTTCACGATAAGCCATCCAAAAAAGTGGTGACATAATAGGATACATTATAGGTAGAATTCACAATTGAGGGCTGCTCTGTTAGACATTAGACACGACCTTTTGCATGTTACCACTCACACTGAAGAACCGTTCACATGAAGAACAAATAGTGAGTAGAAGAGAAAGTTGTATGAGGGGGTGAATCGAACTTGCTAACACAATTTGAACCAAGATGAAAATTAGCAGCATGTCATATGCTTTGATTAGTGGTCTCACTTTGTCTAAGGAGGACCTGCACCATGTAAAAAAACAAGCAAAAAAAACACAGTGTAGTACAGTATTGACTTAAAAAAAACAAACTTCTTTTTTCAAACTAAATTGTAAGTCAATTTGGAAGTTTTAAAAAGTTAGTAATGGTTTGAGAGAGACCTCACACACCTTCAGGATGAGAGACAGTTACCCTACCACTTGAGCCATACCACTCATTCTACGTGCTTGTTTACTGGAGTTATCAAAAGGAGTGCAAAAATGTTTTTGGCCTTGAGGTATGAGGCTTCCACCTGACACCAGTGATATACGAATTAACACACAACTGTAGCACCATGGCTGAAGTGGTGAAACGACAATTTCCCAAACTGAAGTAAAATCTCCTCAAACTACTACGGACTTGGTACGGTACTAGATTTTATTAGTAAATATTACCACCCTTATTTTACACTTTGTGATAGTTTTCTCTTGCTCAACAAACCTTTCTTGTGCAATAAGCCCCAATGTGCAGGGGTGTCTGGTGAGGTCATGGGAAGTTAAGTCTAGCACTGTTTTTGAGCCTTGGCCGCCATACGTTTTCTCTTTGTGTCCAAAATACCTATGGCCAACCAGAAAGGCTGAAACCAGAAGCAAATCCACAACCTCTGCACTGTGAGGCGGACACTCTAACCACCAAAGCTTGCCGACCAGGAAGGAGCAACGTTCTTATAATCCATCCATCTATCCATTTTCATATTCCGCTTATCTTCACAAAGGTTGCTGGCTTGTGCCTATCCCACCCATCTGCGGCCCGTAAGTCCGGGACACTCAGGACTGGTTGCCAACCAGTCCCCGGGAACACCGCGAAAAACAACCATTCAAACTCAATCACACCTATGGGGAATTTGGAGTGTCCAAGAAACCTACCAAGCATGTTTTCTGTGTTTTTGGAATGTGGGAGGAGATCGGAGTGCCTGGAGAAGATGCAGGCATGAGGAGAACATGCAAATTCCACATAGGAAGTTCTGCTAGAATCAAGCTAGAATTGAACCCGGGACCTCTGAACTGTGAGGCAGACGTGCCACCCTGATGTAGAACAGGCAAAACTAAGTAGTAGTCTGAAGAGCATTTTGATAACTCTAGTAGTGTTGAGGAAGTTCATACAGGCTGGCCCAGGATTGAATTACACCAAGCACATGTAAATTAGAACCCCATAGAGAGATTTAATTGGTAACACAATGCGTGCATGTGTAACACAATTTGTGCATATAAATGTATAGGGGGTGTTCTCTGGATTGTTTTATAGTTTACTTATAGTTACCAAATTGGGATGCAATTTAATTTCAGTTTTTCTAGTATCCATTTGACAGTTGTGCTTCCTTTCTCGCAGGCTTCTGTTAACTTGCCCAAAGCGGCTGCGTTTGATCCGTATGCCCCTCGACTGAACATCAACTCCAAAAAGTTAACAGCAACCGAAGAATTTGCTGTCAATCTGAAGAAGCAGTTACGTGACATTCTGAATCAGCCTGTTGGTGCCAGACCACCATTAACTGAAACAGGTAACATTTTGAGTGGTACCGGTGCACTCTGCTGTACAGGCAATGGATATAAAAATCTGTTCAAATGACAATAGTTTGTGAATTAGTACAATGATACCAAGATAGATTTAAAAATAAAACTGAAGTGTGGCACTGGTATACACACCCTGTAGAATTGGAATCTAACTGTGCTCAGAATTCAGTCACATTCAAACTCATGCTTATGCCTTTAAATGGCCAATGATTTATTAAAAAAACTTTTTTTGTTGGCTTTGCCTGACTTTTTCCCCATTTTAAGCAGAAGCCCAAAGATTTTGTGCTAACACAGAGGGACTTGTTTTGATGGACTAGCGCTTATGCACTCGGCATCAAAACAGGCAAAACATTAAAATTCATGTCTAGAAGAAAACAAAAAAACTACCATTATAGGCGATGAAGCTGATTTTGATTACATTACCCAAAACATTGGTTGAATTTGAGCAATCTGGTACTGTCTTGATTAGCCAACTAACCATTCACAATGGTTACACAGTGCACGCTCAACAACCCAGTTTGTAACGTTCTAGCAGTTTATATATGACACAGGTAAATCCATGCAGCACGTTAGCCAACTGATTAGCATGTCCACCTCCAAACACAGATTTCCAGTTTGAACACATGCAATCACAGAGAGCGTACATGCACATTCAATGTGAGGCTTTCCAGCTGGCCTTACGGTCACCACCTCGTAATCACATTGGCTTTTGTAACTGTCTGTTATCATTATGTGCCCATTCACACTCACATTGGTGCACGGACGCCCGCTACTGTTGATTGTGAAGGCAGGGGGCAGATTTCATACAGCCTGGCGACACAAGTTAGCTGAATTCTGATTGGAATAAAACTCTAACCTTAAACTACAACACTTGAAAGAGCGTAACCAAATGAATATAATATGACACAAAGAGAACAGAAAATGGAAAATCTTTTTGTTTTTAGAGAAGAAGATCCAGACAGGACATCACATCAACAGCCTGCCCCCAGCAGCCAAGGCAGTCGACATGAAAACTGAAAAGATGAAATTGCAAAGTGAGAAAATATTACAATACAGTATAACCTTCATAAGCAAAGAAAAAACAATCTGATCTAATTTTGGTCAAAAATTGTTTTCTTCAGGAAAACACAACAAGCCCAGTCCACTCCAGAAAGACAATCACACACGTATGAAAAAGGTGTCTCATTCTATGGAAAACCTCCTGGAATCTCATGGAGAACCAAGACAAAGACTTACCCAGATGCTTTCTGAAGCCAAAGACAAAATAGGTACTTAGTCTGCATGAGTACATACTATAAAGGCATATAAATGAATGAGATTTATTTTAGTATTTCCGTATTTGTCATATTTTTCCTTTAGAAACGATGCACCATCCTGCCAACCTAACTGGTGAAAAAAGAGTCAGTCTCCTGTCATGTAGGTTTTCAAGCATTTATGTTAAAAAGTTCGTCCTATCAATTGTCTTATTATTATTGTTGTTCTATTACCGTATCTTCTAAACATTTGGCCTCCACTTCAATAGGAAGTCATGCCTCAATCAATCCCTGGGCATGTCTTGTGTGGTGTGCAAATTCACGCCTCTTATTCCCTCTGGGGAAAAAACAAACAAACAAAACAAAAACACTCACAAATACAATACAAACTGCTGAGCAAATTTTTATTTTCCTTGATAACGGAAACAGCAACACCTATACCACATATATATTCTCAGATTTTTCCAAGTACAGAGTTCGTTGCCCATTGTCCATGAATAGTTTTAATATGGTCTCATGATTGATGTCAAATTTGATCAGAATTATTGTTCTAGTTAACATTACTATCTGGCTCTGCATTGTTTATACGCATCCATTTTTATTTTTTGGGGATTAGATTACTTCGGTCTAATCCGCCTCTGTATTTACTCCATCAAATTACTTTGTTGTGATTCAAACCGGGGTTGGGAATCAATTTAGCACTCCCAAATTGATTAGATTAGATTTGTGATTCACTTTTTTTTTCTTCGATACAGTTAAGTATCTCCTGCTACAACAATTTTAATTTAATATGGAAGAAATTCTCAATGTTGCAAGTCGTAAAAATGTCTACTACTTAATACTATGAATACTGTGAATATTAACATTAAGAAATTTTAAACACGGCCCGTTAAAAGTAATAATAATTTTAATCAATTCCAAGGCAGTCTGTGCAAATCAAGTCGCAAAAACACATTGTGAATTCATGACAAAAGTAATCCTCAAAACCCAAAGCAAGTGACACTTGCATTTATCTACATTGATCCAGAGTTGGTTATCCTTTATTATCAATTTGACTCGCAAAATGACAGTCACGGGAAGCTGAGTAGCAAAGAATTATAGCCTTCACCGCATAGCGTAAAGCAAACAAAATACCGTATACGAAATGCAACAACTGGAGCTAAAAACAGGGAAAAAAAAAAAAAACCCTGTCCGTCAACCACTCAAGGTTCAGAATCCAAGAACAATTCTAATCCCAGAACCTACACACCGAGCCGTTAATAGACTGTATAATCACTATCATCCTATTCAGTTTGTCATATATCTTCAAATCAAATGTCTTCTATTATTCAAATTATCTTTCACTAAATAGTAGCATCACATAAGCACAATGTATTATCATACATTCACATTTCACCTCTTGTTTGATCACTGATTTGAATCCAGTGAACTATGTGCATTTGATATCAAATTAACATCAATAACAGTATTTTATCTCAGCTACCTTCACAGTTAACACATAACTACAACTTTAAGGAGTACATGTGCTGATGAGCTCGTTACTTACACTCATATTTTCCACTGTAATGGAAAAATTACATTCAGATCAATTGTTCTGAAGGTGAGTGCCGGTTAGGTGGTAGGTCTGTATTTGTAACAGCATTTTAGGCTGGCCGAAGCAGTGGAACCGGTCCACCTAAAATAGATTAAAGTGAGTAAGATGATGACTCACTGGGATTACAAAACGTTTATGGTTTCACTACACCCAAACGTAGGTATTTGTTTGGTTGGAGTTGATCCATCGATCTCCTTTTTAGCAATTATGATGCATTCTCGTCCGTAAAGTGACTGTGTGCAGACTGACTCTGTGGCCTTAAACCCTCAGCGTCTTGTCTCTGCCCTTGTTATGTGCCAATATAACAAAGGCTCTGCTGGCAATAAGCCAGGCCTTGGGGGGGAAAAAAAAAAAAAGAGAAACAACAAAATCAAGCGGCGACTGATAATGAAAATAAAACGGATCATTTCAAGTTTTCAGTCAACACCTTGTCCTCTCCGTATACTATACATCAGGGATGTGTGTCTATCACCAAGGCTTGTCCGTCTATATGTGTATAAAGCTACGCCGATGCAATACACTGAATTACCTCCGCGAGCCTGGGCGAGATTTGACGATTGAAAAGGTTGATGATTTGAGATGCAACAGAGGAGTATGGTCATTTTACAAACCTTGTCTTTCTTTTGTCTGTACTAACAGATGCTACTGCACTCACTTTTGATCCAAAGACAGCGCACAAATGCATCGTATTAAGTGAGGGTTTCAAACGGGCCTCTGTGTTAGACCAGCCTCATACTGCAACACGCAAAGACCTGCCCGAGCGCTTCTCCGCCTACACTCAGGTGCTCGCCTCTCAGGGTTTCACTCGCGGGTGCCACTACTGGGAAGTCCGACTTAGTGTCAACGACTTCACCGGCATCGGGTTGGCTTACGGTAGCATTGGCCGCAAAGGTCCCGACAGCCGACTCGGCCGCAACCCACAGTCTTGGTGCGTGGAGTGGTGTCACCTCAAGCTGTCGGCCTGGCACGACTGCTCCGAGGTCGTGTTGGTCAATTCCAACCCGAAGCGCGTCGGTGTGTTGTTGGATTGCGATTCGGGCTCCGTTACCTTTTACAATGTGACCGACAGAGCCTATCCCTTCTACTCTTTTGTGTTTCCGTTCACTGAGGCAGTGTATCCAGCATTCTGGATTTTCTCCTCTGAGTCATCTATCTCACTGTGCAAACTACAGTCCTAAGGAAGACATTAACATTCGCTACGGTCCAATATGCTTAATACCACGTGCCATATAGTCAAGGTACAGTAATCGAAGGGACGCATCGAAAATTCGCTCACCGTAAATGTTTGGACCAAAATGGCAAAAAGTTGACAAACAAAACGAAAACTGTATGTCCAAATGAGGATGTTGACACAAAACCCACCAGTGGGTTTTTTTTTCCAACAAGCGCACAGGAGAAATATTTGGGAGTCAAGCAACTAATGCAAAGCGTTTCAGCGAGTCCAGGAAAAAGTACGGATGAGCATCTACTTAGACTGTGGTTCATTGCTGTAAATGTTTGCTCTGTTATGATTCTCTTGCATTGTCTTTTGATTTTTTTTTTCAACTGAATGGAAATATGGATAATGGAAATGGAAAGCCTTTCAATAATTTCAATGATTAAGTCTTACACGTTTCATAACGTATTGTTATCAGCGACTGTACGAGAGTCTGGCGTTGTATAAATGTTGTGTAATTTTTGTCTTGAGAGTTTGCGATTTGGCAGTATGTTATCAGTATGTATATTGATCATTTCTGGAAATAAACACTCATGACTGTGTTTTGTTTGATGATTAAAATAGTTGAGCATACACTTTTTAATATTCATATACTGTACGTCTCCCAGACATTACCAGAGGATGTCAGTCACAATTTAAATCCTTCTGTTCTCACTTTACAGTCGATCCTGAGAATAATCTAGGAGGGTGGCCAAGTTCGGTCCTCAAGAGCCACAATCCAGACTGTTTTCAATGTATCTCTTCAACCAACACACCTGAGTCAAATCAGCGTCGTTATCAGGATTGTGCAACGCATGCTGATGAGCTAATCATTTGAATCAGGTGTGTTAGTTGAAGAGACACAATGAAAACAGGCTGGATTGTGGCTCTTGAGGACCGAACTTGGCCACCCCTGATCTAGGTCCTCAATCTTGAAATTATTCTTCTGCTAAAGTATGAGACGTTTTCACAACACATGCAGATAAATTTCACTCGCAAGTTTTGAAGGTTTTATTTTCTACAATTTATCTTCAAATAAATTATATAATACATATCACTCATCATTTATCCCAAAAAAGCCATTCAAAACAACGGCTCATTTGCTAAAACTACTATTATAAGAAATTAGATGTTGTTGTAGCGCTTCTGCTGTTGGGCAGGGTCAAGTAAGCTACTGGGGTGGTATCAAGGTTCAGCGGAATCTTATCAAAACTGGTCTGTGTATAATCTTAATCTTGGCATGTTTTACTTCCTGCACTGACACCATTGAGGTAAATGATTTGGGGAGCTTCAGCAGTCAGAGCGGCAAGCAGTCCAGTGAGGTCTTAATGACTGCAATTAGGGACCAGGTGTCCCCTGATTCAATTACCTTATGGTTGTCACTTCCTCCGTGGGGGAGGGGCAGCTTAAACTATGTTGGTATGAACAGTCTTTAAATGAACTGTTCACC
This sequence comes from Hippichthys cyanospilos, assembly GCF_059441005.1. Taxonomy (NCBI): domain Eukaryota; kingdom Metazoa; phylum Chordata; class Actinopteri; order Syngnathiformes; family Syngnathidae; genus Hippichthys; species Hippichthys cyanospilos. The sequence continues at coordinate 6,649,707 of NC_142375.1, read as the reverse complement.
TAAGGAATGTATATTCAATGTACATGTACCCATGTATATATATTCATAAAAAACATGTACAGTATCTCTCTCTCTCTCTCTCTCGCTCTCTCTCTCTCTCTCTCTCTCTATATATATATATATATATATATATATATATATATATATAACCATGGGTATTCCTTGAAAAATATTCTTTCTGGATGTGCGAGTACCCCGCTCTCATTGCGTTTCTGTTGAGTACATGCCACTAATAACAAAAGAAAAAAACTGCATGGTGATATGATTAAAGGTGACTCATTCAAGAACTCATTAATATAAGGGTTGATGGGGTCTCCCCCCATGATGAACTTTTTTTTTTTCACACAATGAAAACATTGGCCTATTGTGTGTGTGTGTGATTCGGAATAAAATGTTCAAAATAGCAAAGGTGACCGCGGTCATCAGTATTCATTTCAGAGCAAGTGATAACCATCAGTCCATAATGTGAAAATATTTATGGGAAAATAAATCCAAAAACATCACCATCTTACATTCAACTTAGTCGAATGAAAACATTCAGAATAAATTCACACTTTCTTAACAATCTGATTAAAAGCACGACAGCTGCAGCATATACATTTTTTAAGCTAGCAGAGGGGAAAAATGGCTTTTTTAAAAAACTCAACATTAGGAGAGTCAAACCAGAGTCATACACAATGGTATAAGTCCATAGGTTCACATAGATATTGAACAAAGTAAACAAACACCTGTAAATACTGTATATGTAAATAAATATAAAGCATCACAGTGAAAATGCAAGAATTCAAATATTTTGAATTCAAACATCCAGTGTTTATATTGTCTGCTAGGAGAAGCAACATTTACACACTTTCAGACAAAAACGTTTTAAAAAACATGTCAGAGGAATACTGCTGCAAAAGCGGATAGCACACAACGTGATAACTGAGGTGTGAGGAGGCAAAAACCAGCACAACCACATTGTGTTCCAGAATTCTTCACTAAACTGTCTTTAGCCATGCGAGCACTCACGTGAGTCGGTGCTGCATACTGACTTGCTTTCATAGTTTCATGACTGTTAGTTGAAGATTTGGCGCCTCTCGGTCCAGATGCAAACATGGCTAAAAACCTGACACTAGCACAAAACAAGTCAAATCAGTGCAATAGAACATTAAAAAAAAAAAAAAGTAAACATGAATGGCGAGTCGAAATTGGTGGTCTTGTGAGAGCTGGCATGCATCAATTAACAGAAAACTATATTTTAACCCTCAAGGATGTGCATACTCGATGGGGGTTAGCAGGGACTACCTTCTAAAATATGGCAATATTAGTAACAGTAAAATGCAACACCAACTAAATGCTAAAAATAAATATGATAATAAATAAATGTGAATACATTTATGAACCTAAGAAAAAGATTATCCATATAACAACCTATATGAATTTTAACAACAATGTGCAGCAATGGACAACAAAACAGTGAATAGGCAAATAGAATGTGAGGATCTGGGGAAATTGTCCATAAAAGCAAAACAAATCATTCATGCAACTTTTTGAAGCAGTGTTAGATTGTTCCTGTCAAAGTAGGGGTTAAACCTCAACTTCCATGAATCTTTGAAATGTTTGATATATCAACAGGTGATTGTTTTTCAGCACTACATTTTTTTTCTTCCAAATACGTACAGCAGGATGCTTTTTTTTTAAAAATGCACAACACTGATCTCAGAATCCAATGAGTCCTGAAATCTTGAGTCTCCTGCATGTAAACCAACACTGTCTGCAACTTAGAGGGTTAAGGCCAAACCCTATAGAAGAGCTCGTCAATATATGCAGAAGTAAAATGGCAGACATGTCACTTAAAAAGACAATAAGCCATCACAATTTAGGTAGCAAAAATAAATATGCCACATGAAAAAGTACACATATCTAATTCACATTCATCCTCACCAGACTGCTGTCATACGGGACGAACTTAAAATCCCCCCCCCAAAAATCACTCTTTTTGAAGTGTGTATAATCTATGTATCATAGATTCCTTACATTTTCAAATTGAATTTATTTTTTCAAACAAATCAAAAATCTCATTTCTATGACTTTCGATTCAAAATATGCAATTGAAAACGGGGCCACAGCAATGAGATCGACTTTAACACTTGTTTACTAAACGTCCAAGTAATAATCGGCAAAGATATTTTTTCCAATTTAAAAGTTTACATTTTGCTTAAGAGACTACCATGAATTTTAGCAATCAGTTTTGCTGGATTAAACCGTGCAAAACATTGGTACTGCATGAGAGCTCAAAATAATACAGGCAACACCTGAAGATTTGGCAACATGTTGCGGCGCACTGCTATTGACCTAGGGGTAGTATAGGGCTGCCAAATATTACCAATTACTATGACTCAATCAACCGCCCGAAACACCGATTGTTCCTTTTTTTTTTTTCATGTGGCCAAACTTGTTCAAACAGGCTGAAAACAAACAGCAGCAGTTTGCTGATACACTATTTGACATATTGCAGATGTGGTGTTGTCCAGCGTTCACACTATCACTTTGCCTATCACCACACAACAAATCTGATATTACCTTTACTTCTAAAACGCCAAGACCGTCTTTGACAAACAGTATCAGCTTCAGGTGATTTGGTCCCACTTTTGAGTTGCACAGTTTGTTAGCATGGTCATCAACACATGTATTGTGTTTGATAACGTTAATAAACATAACTGAAATTTCAACTGCTCACATCTCGGGGATGAAAAGCATCACCTGTGTCAATGTCCCCATGATCATATTTTTTTGTTCAGTTACAAAATAATAAATCAAGCCTGCACTGTACGGGCTTAGTTAGTCAATTTGGTACAATCATATTACCAAGGCCGCTATCTAAGCATAACCATCCAGCCTTGGTTTCCTCATTTTGATTTTCAGCCCCCAAAATTATTTTCAGGGCAGTTGCAAATGTTATTTTCTGATTTCCCATCGGCAATTGAAAATGGAAAGAACCAACGCAACATAGATATGATCAGTACTTCAAAAATGCACTTAAAATGAAGAGAAAAAAACCCCAAGAAAAATAATATGAGTCAAGCTCGAGGGGACGTTGGCCCCTGGGGCCTGGGTGAGTCCTGAGGGGTGGGGCTCTCTGTCTCCGAGGCACTGGATTCGTCGTCGTCATCGTCGGTCTGCTCTGAGCTGTGGTACAACATAAGAGCCTGCGTCTTATGCGTGATGGTGATGGTGCAGGGGCCCTGCGCCCACGGCTCGCCGTCCACTTGCATCGGCATCGTGGAGCACTTAAGGACCAGCTGGAGAGGAAAACACTGCCCAGTTAACTTCTCATTTGCAAAAAATTATTTCAATTGTTCATTAAAAGCAAAAATTCAGAGCTGAGGTCGAGTTGTATCATTTGATGTTTCAATTTATCGCTTTAGGATTGAAATGGTGACATATGACAAGGGGATTTTATGGTCATTAGCGCTGTGTTTGTTTATCCTTCTTTGATGCATTTTAAGCTATTTTTTCTGATTCAGAATAAACAATAACCTGTATATACCCTTTAAAAAGTAGTTAACATTTTCTGATTAAAATTGATTTTTTCTTTTGTTAATGTTAAAAGGGAACAATTTTAGTTTCATTTATACATTTTTTTAATTGAAAATGATCTAATGTACAGTCACCGCATAGAGCGGTGGGGGTACGCAAAGTGTTTTCTCTTTCCTTGGGGGGGATTTCCAAAAATAATTGACACAGGGCCTGCCTTGATACGCTTTTATTTTGAAGTTGTCCCCACCAGCGTGTCGCAAGATAACAGCTTGACCAGTCTTGTGATCCCGACTCAGTAACACTGCACTGTTCTGAACTCACGTTCAATCCCCAATTCTGGGAGCAAAATGACTTAATTGCGCAAAAACGGATATTGAAATACAGCACCTCTTGCCAATATGTGGCTGGAGGTCCCATACAGGTACTTCTACAAGACACGTGATTGACTCCAGGGTGACCATTGACCAATGAGGGAAGTAGTTGTAATCCACTCTTATTTGTTGACTGTCGTGCCGGGAGCCAATCACGTGTCTTGTAGGAGGGCCCGTGAGCTTATTGACTGATTGCGAGTATGAAAGAAAGCTTAGGGGACCCTTTTGTAATAAATTACAATTTCAAGTGTAAACTCGGCTTGGTTTTATGTTTGGTAAGCACCATAATCGGAGACCAACTCGCCCCCCACTCACATTCCTCGACAACAGCCAAAGGCAGGAAAATTAGAAGGGATAACTGGATAGTTACTGTATAAGATTTAAGTAAATAGGTTTACCGCTTTAGTTCGATGTCCTAGGAGAGTCAATGGTATTTGGTTGATGTAAAAATAATCACAGACCCCAAAATTGTGTGCATCATGAAAATCTATCCAGAGGCTGTAAAACTGTGGGCAATAAATTCAAATGGAAGCCGTTTAATGAGCTAAGGGTTGAAAGTCTTCCCCCTGGCTGATGATGTGCGCGGTGTGGCCTCACCCTGACAGTGTGGGCCTGTCCAAGTCGTACTGGGTTGGCCAGCTTGACCTGGATCTGAGCACAGTGGAACGAGCCAAACACGCCCATCACCTCCAACAGACCGTCGTCTAACCTGCCCCACAGAGAGTAAACATTGCTTGTTGCCACGGGAATTGAAAAGCATGTGACTTAAACACACATGATTAGTGTGTCATATGCCAACACTTGTCTTACCTTGTGGGGGGGCAGGGTTCATCGCCCATTCCCTCCCAGAGTCTACAGCCGCCGCCCCAGTAGCCAATATTACAAACAATGATGCCCTCCAAGCAGGGCAACGTGACTCTCTCACCATCGAGCTCGAGCTGTGGCGGGAAGAAACAACGAACACGTACGCCATGAATTTGGGCTCAAACGAGGCTAAAAAACATCCCTGTTCACGTTTTTAAACCAATGAATGAATTTTAGATTGGTGCAGTTTGCAGTTGCAGAATTACTGAGTAGAGTTTCTGTTCATTTGGCTCTCTCATGGCAATATGCAACTGCAAATATTCGCACCGCCGCTGCAAACTATGACCACAATGGTAACAAGCTGAGGAAATAATAACTGGAGCGTTATTTTCAAAAGCGTCAATCCATGTGAATTCACACATATCGGGAAACAGTCTCCATGGACACCTCTTTAATTTCATGTCTTATGACGTCAAATCAAATCATCCTAAACTTGAGCCTACTGAGTCAAACAGTTAGGAGTAATAGCCGTTCGAGGTTTGGGTACCACGCCATTTTTGGACCATATTTGGAAGCCCTCATCTTTTGTTTTAAGGTAGCTACTGTAAATTGCCATTTCTACGGTATCAGGACTTCAGGACTTGATTAGAATTTGCATGTAAAATGACCACATTGAGCCATTGAGAGCTATTGAGTCTTTAAATGATGATTATTGAATGACGCAAAAGGGGAGGGAGTTTTTTTGTCAGTCTAAATGACTAGCAGTCTCTCAGTCTTGTTATTAGCTTTTAAATATGAATTTTTTAATGGCGTTGTGACGTGGATGCTGCTCTTAAATGAATGTACAGGAGTTACTGAAGCTAGACTGGTTGCCATTGTATCAGCTCACAGGGGAGAAAAAAGCATTTACATATCGCATTTACATCGGTTGACTATTATGCGCATTCAATGACCCTAACATGCATGTTTTTGGAATGTGGAAGGAAATTTGACAACACAAAATAAAACCCACACAAATGTGGCAAAAACCTGCAATCAGGATATCAAGACCCAGTCTCACAAGGCTTGTGGGCTGGATATGCAAACAACACACCCACTGAGCCGCCAATGCAAAGATTATTCAAAACTATGAGACATTCACAATGTTTTGTGAGTTAAAAAAAAAAAAAAACAAGCCAAAAAAAAATTGTAGTTAAAGTGCTATAAACAAAGAGCTGTACCTCAATCCTTTTATCAAGATCCTTACATTCCTGCACCAAACAGTCCTTTGTGCCATATAGGAAATACACAGCCTGGTGAAAGAATGACAAAAGACATGACAGTTGGTGGTGGTGAAGCTGTGACAATTCAAACACAAAAGCAAGTTTTGCCTATGAGCAGCGGAATGTAAACAAAGCATCTCTGACCTTGTTGATGATACGGCTGGAAAAGAAAGAGGGGGTTTTCTCACGATGTGTGTGGAAGTTGAGGGCCATCAGAGCATCAGGACCCACAGAGAAATAGTTGTTCATGGACAGAACCTGAAGAGAGGTATAGTGACTGTTAAAAAGCAAACTCCTATTACAACATCAGTAATAAACCATAAACGCAATGGAAATAGAAAACCTAGATCTACACCCACTAAAACCACTCGTTTAAGCTTGCGGGCCGCATGAGGAAAATCTATTTCCAAATGGGCCGGACCAATATAATCCTGGTATACATTCATATACAGGTAACAACAACTTCAGATTTAGTATTCTTTTTGATACTGTCCAAAATAGTACATGCACAACATCACTGGTAATCATAAAACATTTCAAGATTCTCATTTATTGAAAAAAAAACAAAAAACATCAGCTAATTTTTATACATTAGATAAATCACACAATCAGTTCGCAGGCTGGATTAAACCCGCTCGCAGGCAAGAACCGGCAGGTGTCTGATTTTTATCAGGCGACATTGTAGTTATAGTTTTTGTCGGATGGCCGTTATGACTGTGAAGTCAAACTTGAAGTATGATGGTCACACATACACACATTTTAAATCAGAGGCTGCTAAAAATATTATTGATAGCTGTGTCTTAAAGCTTTATAGAAATAAAGTGTTGATAATTATTAAATTCCTCTCAATTTCATAAGATAGTCCTCGGTAGGCACAAGTGTTTTTTTCCAGAAGTGAGTAGTAAACAGATAGCACTTTGCATTAAAAATAACTTTTGATGTTGCTCTTTGGTTTAATAATACTGATTGCAACTAATTGAATCAAAATGAAACAGTCACAGATATCTGCTTTTTACAATAGAAAACAATGATGACTACGTTTGCCTATCTTCTAATGTCACGGACCAAAAAAGTCACAAAACCATATATTGATTAAATCAGTGCATTGTGTTTTCACCTAGACAGTATGTTGAACAATGGAAGCCATCTAGAAGTAAAAACAAAAACAAAAATAACTGCTGCAAGATGAATCTTATTGCTTCATTTTCCCATCACTATATTATAAGGACTGAAAAATAGATATACGGTAGTCGTAACGACTTACAATATACTAAGCTGCACAAATATGTCCAAAATAATAATATTAGAATATTATTGATTTCAATATTGAAAACACGATTACTCATCATGTTTGGTCAACGATGTCTATTTATTGCCTTTTTCTTTTTCTTTTTTTTTTTTTTTTAAACAAGCAGTATATAAACAAATCTTCAAGGATTGACACACACAAATAATAATAATCTAAAATAGATAGAGTAAATAATAATTAAAACAAATGCCACACAGGGCAAGTCAGCTAACTTACTTGCTGAGTGCAAGGCTATGAAAAAATTGAAGCCTACTTAGAACCGAGCACATTATTGACTTTTAAATAAAATTTTAAACAATTAGTGGTAAAAATGTCATTTTCAGTCACTTCAAACCAAATTTATTATACATTTTTTCCCAATCAGATTTCTCAAAATGGGTCTCAATTGACACTTAGCACTGTAAACAGTATACTGGGAATCAGGTCAGAAACTCAAGCCGTTTCACACTGGTAAATATTATATTAGGATGAGAAAAGCAGGCGCTTTTGTCATGCAAACGTGGGAAACATTTCCCCCTGGTGGTAGGATAACAAAGCGTTTGATTTGACATGTAGTTTACATAAGGCTTTTTAAATGTTAATATCGCCAACGATCATCTTAATTAATCGTGGCGGCCAATATTGTGATTGCAATTAAAATTTGATTAATTGTGCAGCCCTTCAATATACCATGAAATATCTTTCTTGACGATTAAGTTGACTTAGATCAGCAAAACCTTTGAGGGGGAATAAGGTAACAAACAACAAAGTATAATTTATCAGAAAAATATTACCACACACACACACACACCAATTCCAACTGACTTCCCACTCACCTTTGGTTTTCGAATAGAGAGGCCTTTGGAAGACACCTGAACTTTCCATCTGAAAAGTATTATGTAGTCAGTAAACACAAAGATGAACACAGTGCCATACTTTAGCCATGCACATTTGTTTAATGATGTTGGATTATTGCAATAGCGGCAGGAGATTCAATGTTTCCGATTGGGATTACATAGGATTATTCTATGAATTCTAGCATTAAAGAGGCCCTGCTAATGCTATCATGTCAAAAGGTTGTTTATAACTGTGGTTAAAGCTAGTTTAGTTTTGATCGATCAACAGATTCAAGCAGTAAGAGTGAAATATTTGTTTTATTCTTGAAACAAGACACTACTGAAAATGTTTCTAAAATACTGAAAAAAAAAACCTTCATGGAAGGTTTTAGACCCTGCTATTTTGTGTTTGTGTGTGTGTGTGTGTGGGCAGTTACATATATCCTGTATAACTGTTGTATTTTAGGATCACTTTTAGCCACAAGGTGGCAACACGTGACTGTTTGATGAAGAGACTATGAATCTAGGGCACATCGTGCATTTTAAGACTACAGAAAGCAAAGAGTGTGTCTTAATATTAAGATGTACATTTTTGGCAAGTATCTTCTGACATAAGTTTGAGAAGAAATACATCTGGATTTAAGGATTGGTACAGTGTTATACCGTGGAATATTTCATCCATCCGACCATTTTATCCACCGTTCTTGCTCACAAAATATTACGTTTTGGACTGTGTTCATGAAATGCATTTCAAGAAATTAAAATAAATGCAAAAAATGTGACAAAAACATGTCAGAAGAGAACTTAACATTTTTATATTAGGAATTTCACTTTTTGCGGAAGTAGTCTGTAGTCTGATGAAGAAAGGATTACTACCACTTCACCGAGTTGTGTTTGTGCGTTTCTGAATGATCATAGCCTGAGCAGTTGTTTTCAGTCGGACACAACTGACTTCAGAGTTTATGCAGAATCTAACAATGGTAAGACATGGCATATGCTAGTGATGCGATCTGAAGACCCCACCTGTCCATTTTGACCACCCCGGCATCCAGGATGTTGCGAAGAACCTGTTCCACAGGGATCTCCCCGGCGTAACCCGCACCCCAGCCCAAAGTATTTGAAAGATCATTTCCTGTTCCAAGAGGGAGGATGGTCACCCTTGGAATGAATTGGTCTTGACCCTAACCAAGAGATATTGCAGCTATTCAGCTCAGCCAAAGCAAACCACAACATTTGAAAAGAAGTAATTAAGTACTGTACTGACGGATTTCATACATGGCTCACCAGTTTACTAAAATCAATACTGTACTAAGAATAAGGCAATGTGCTTTCTCACCTTAAGTTTCATGCCATCGATGGCATCTAGCACCCAACCCACGGTGCCATCACCTCCACACACCAGCACCCTGACACAACCCGGAGGCAGCAGGGTGCACAGTTGAAGGGCCTTGGAGGGTGCAAGCTGTGACAGGTCAAAAACCTGAGAGGAAAAAGGAAGCATCTATGTAAAAATCCTTAGAAAATAATTTTTAGATTATGTGAAAATTTCAGTGAAACACACAGTAACATGAGCATTATTCATTCAATTTCATCATCCGAAACATTTCGTCTCCCTCATAGAGAAAGTTGATGCTTTCTTTGAGCAGTTGTTTAATCTGATGCCAAAGGAGGACACAAATGCTACTTTATAACGAATGTAAATTCTTTCCCCATTTCTGTTTGATTTTATTTCGCAATAGCTGAAGAGAAATACAATTATACAATCACTGGGTGAAAAAAAGCTATGAAGCACTGAGAAGCTGTCTACTTGCCAGTAACCTTGGCCAGACAAGTTAGACAGACATAAAAGTACAACTGATTGAATGTATTGTTGTTAAGGAAAATAAACCCAAATGAATTCACAATTTTGAGGATGGTAGCTGCTATGGCTCTTATCTGATTGCCAGATATCACCAGTGTGGCTAAGGCTTCATTATATCCCATCCCTTTCATTTACACTTTCAGACTTTTGCAAATTTCATTTAGCATTAATAAAATGGGTTTCCATAGTTCCTGTTGAAAAATAGTACATGAAAAATGATAATGCTAAGTAATAGTCATGCTTACAGAATTGATCAAAATAACCAGGCTAATCCTTGTGGCTATAATCATGCACCTCCAATGGAGAATGTGGTTAATAGGGTTAGGGTTAATCTGCTGACTAACCTGAACGGGGTTGAGAAGGCTGCGAAATTCTCCCAGCAGAGCTTCCCCCATGTTGTTTCCACTACGCGTGTTCGCCAAGACCAACACAGGAGTCCAGCCATCCCCACAGTCCGTCGCAAGCTACAAAAATATGGGAGAATGCATTGCCTGCCAAGCCACACCATTACAGCACAACAGCCAAAGGTTGAGAGAGGTCAAGTCAATGCTTTCAAATATACTGTAACATAACAAGTAATGTATAACACAAACAAGCCTTGGCGCGCTTTTATTATTAAGTTCGCCCCCGGAAGCATGGTCGCAGCAGCCCCCAATGTCAAGAACAGAGTGTTGTTGTTTTGCTTTGTTTTTTTGTTGACTGTTTTTGTTTCCCCATGTAGTCGGGTCATGCGGTCGACCAACAGTAGCGTGGCAGGCTACCGCGATCGCAGCATCGTGCACCCTGCTTTGGAGCATCGTGTGAGATGAACTGCTATTGCCGCATGTATCCACAACACACACACCTTTTTGTATTCATCAGGGTGTCTACGGCGAAGCTTGTTGACTTGGTGGAGGTAGTGAGGCGGAATGATGAGATTGCGGAACTCGCCCAGGTCACACTGGCTTGTATCCACCAAGTTGTCCATGCACTCATCATGCACTGTGGTCTGACACCACACACATCTGGAAATGAGCAGAAAAACACACAGATATGTTCAAGAACATAAACAAGTTCTTGAATCTCTTTCAATGCATCCAAAGCCCAGGCTATCTTATTAACTCCTGTGTGTCCAGGGATTTTTCACTAGCCTGGCTTCATTAAAACCCAACTTGGGCTGACTGCAAAAGGGTCATTACATCGTCAAACATATTTTTACTTTCAACCCCACAAAATGTTAAATGGTATAATACAAATTTATATTTACACACACACACACACAATATATATATATATATATATATATATATATATATATATATATATATATAGCAGTCAGGAACATGCAGATATAATTTTATGTGTTGCATGAAATAAATCTTTTCCAGCAGCAAATTAAAAGCTTTCCTGCAACTTTTAGTTCTTGGATCAAAGCCTTTTGTCAACTACAAGTCCCACAAGAACTTTGCATTATGAGAGTCAGGCTAAGCCACTCAATGAATGAAGTCAATGAAGTCATTGAAAGGCTCGCAAAAGTCATAAATTGTCCGCTAGCGCTCCCCGGTAGTTTGGGGGAAATGCATGATAAAACATTGGAGTTGCAATAAGTCCAAAGTTAACAATATTTGCATTTTTTAACGGCCGTAAATGACCCCGAGATTGGGCTAAATTTGACGTACCTCTCTACTTCCCATTTAGAAGCATTTAAAGGGGACAGCAGGATAGTGAAACTCAACATGTTTTGACAATCTGTGAAATATTTTAGCCTAGTGTTTTTTTGTATACTGTTCTTTTGAGATCACACATCAAAAACATCTAAAAACAAAATTTACCCCAGTGTTTAAACAAATTAAAGTCGGCCTTAAATAGCTCAGAGGTTTGTTTTTTTTTTTTTTTTTTTTAACGTGTGCCCAAAGTTGTGCACTCATACTGTAAAGCCAAGATGGACATAACTTTTAACGTGAATAGATGTGTGGCAATGTAAACAATGAATCTCAGGAATTAAATTTCAAACTCTGGTTGTGGTTGACAGGGTTCCAACAAATTAAACTTGAACCTCCCTTTCTACATCACACTGTGAAAAAACAACTAAAGGCAGACAACCAAGTTGCAAAGTGCTGGGATTACACAAAAAATGCTTGTTTCTTCACAATGTAGTTTTGTAATACCGGTTGTAAGCCACCTGTTAGTTCATTCAGGAAGCAAAAAAAGGAAGCAGTTGAGTTACCTGACAAAATAAAGAATACGTCAATTAAAAGGTGTGTTCATTAAGCGGCATAGAGCGATGCCCAATGACACGCAGTAAGAGAACTACACTATCTCAACAATAATGTCAATACTCATTGTCTGAATTGGAACTAGACACTCGAGTTTTACTTTTACAATGTTGAATGGTGTGAAACAAATTCACTGGCCATTTGAGATCTTTATTTTGTTAGCGGCACCAAGAGAAATTTCTAAGAGGAATTTAAGATAACATAAAATGTATGCATCATTTACCAATGAACTACAATATTATACTTATATAAAACAGTGTGTTGGAATACAACCGTAATCACTTTTTTTATCCAAAGTATGATTCATTTGATTTAGAATATTTGCTAAAACCTGAGCAATCCATCTACTTTCTGCACTGCTTATCCTCTATGGCCACGGTCATGCTGGAGCTTATCCCAGCTGTCTTTGTGCAGTAAGTAGGGTACACACTAAAATGATTGCCAGTCAGTCACAGGATACACATAAAAAACAATCATTCGCGCTCACAATTGTGCACAGGAGCCATTTAGAGTTTACAATTAACCTCCCTTGCACGTTTTTGGAATGTGGGAGAAAAGAAAACCAGCATGGGGAAAAACACGCAAACTCCACACAAGAAGACCAGGGCCCATTTTAAAACCAGGACTTCTGTACTGTGAGGCAGATGTGGTAACCAGTCATCCAACATGCAATCTACCTCAGCACTCCATTCAGAAAAGAAAAGTGTATCAAATTGTTTCAATTGTCTTTTTATCCCCTAAACCAAGGTCCCCCAACACCACGATAGTTTATGTGGCTACAAGTCTAGTGAAACAAGGGTTCAAGCCACATTAATATCTCAAATATTTAAAGCTGTTTCCAAAAAGGAGGGAGCAAGGAATTATCCTACATCTATGGAATGCAAAAAGACCTAGTTCCTTTTGAATGAAAAGCCCAAGTCTTGAAGAAAATAACCGAGCACGTAAACCTTACATTAGGTTCGTGTAACGTCAACACGTAGGCTCTTCAAGCGCAGTCTAGTTGAGAGATTTCGAGGGTGACTTCGGCTCGAGCCCCCACGCCAGATGAGAGAATATTGTACCTGAAATCACAGAGCTTCGGCTGAGTTCCACACTGCTGCTTGCACGCCACACAGTAGCTGGCCAGGGGCACGTTGCCCCTGACCCACCGGTGGGCCACTACGCCGTCCGCCCGGGATGGGGCCATGATCTCCTTGCACGCCAGCTCCCGGTCTGCCCGTCGCAGACACTGTTCGTCGGCGCACACGCCGCAGCCATCACAAAAGGCCCCGTGCATGATGTGCTGGGAACACACGCAGCAGTAAGTGGGCTTACTGAACAGGTCCGTGTAGTGCCAGCCATGTCTGCTCTGACGGAAGAACTGCTTCATGTGCGTTTTCCGTTTGGAGCGTTGGATGCTGCACCACAGCGTGATGACCACCGGTACGATCACGGCCAGGAACGTCCAGAAGAGCAGCGACCATTCCTCCCGAACCCCGTCATCGCCCGCGGACATGGCGGCGGCCGGGCCTGGAAGTGGAAGTCAGTGGCGCGAAGAAACTGGAGAACGCCGAATTGGCAAAAGAGGGGGTGTTGGGTAAACGACGACCAGGCCGAGTGAAGACGACGGGAGTCCTGCCGTTGAAATCATTTTGATGGGCGGCAGCGCAAGGCTAGATTGATGGAGCGTTTCGGCGCAAACATTTTCATGGCCACAATTCGCGGAAGTACGCGTGACGTAGGGCCACGAGCTACTGCGTCATCGCAACAAAGAGTATTTGGGGAACAAGAGGCACACCTCACTCGATGCCAATGAAAGCTGAGCGTTCGAGACGACTCTACTTTGCGAGTGTTGGAAAACGGCACTAATAACCATTACTATTACTACTACAACGACTATTATCAACTACTATTAACCAAATATGTACTGCTAATAGGAGCTACTAACTGACCATCAAAGACATCTGTTGCGTTTTTAGCTATCAAGCAGCACGTTGTATTCGGGAGGAAAAGATGACGATTGAGAGAGATATATAATCTTTAGCCTTCAGGGCATAGTTTATTCAATACCGCTGCTGGCCACACGTCAGGCTCCGTACAACTGCAGCTCAATACAAAAAAAAAACACACTACGAGCGCACAGGAAGGAAGTTCCAGATACGGTAGCCCAGAAGTAACCCAAATAAATACAGCGCCCTCCTATGGCACAACTCTTAGTCAGTAATACAAACATAAATAAAACTGTGGACACATCTGTCATTCACATTCAACACCCCCACTTGTTCACAGGTTCTTGAATTCAATATGAAACAAAACAAATGAACTTTCTGCTACCAATAAACAAAAACAAAATCAACGTGGGCTCTGTGTCTCATTTCAAACTCCAAAAATAACAGATTCAAACTTCTGCAGTTTCATCTTGGTTACAGGTTTGGTCATAATGTCAGCCATCATATCATCCGTAGGACAGTAAACCAACGTTACTCTCCCCTCACTTACAGTGGACCTGATAAAATGGTATTTTATATCCACATGTTTAGCCCTCTGTCTGTTTACAGGGTTTTTAGCAAGAGCGATTGTTCCTTGGTTGTCCTCGTGTACAATTGGCTGTGTATACTTGTAACTGTCAATACCCTCTAGCAACTGCTCTAGGTATAAACACTCTTGTATGGTAGAAGCCAGTGCCATGTATTCTGCCTCACATGTTGAAAGGGCAACCGTAGGTTGTTTCTTAGATTTCCATGACACTGGTGAGCTGGTTTTATTGAGATATATACAGTATCCCGTGGTACTGCGCCTGTCGCTGGTATCAGATGCCCAGTCAGCATCACTATAGGCTTGTATGCCTAGTTTCTCATTGTCGTTTCTTCTGAAACATAGACCTTTATCAGCAGTGCCTTTGAGATACCTTAGAACATGTTTAACAGTAACCCACTGCTCCTCTGTAGGCTCAGCAAAATACTGTGATAGTCTGCTCACTACAAAGCTCAAGTCTGGTCTGGTACAAGTGGATAGGTATATCAGGCTGCCTACAGCCTCCCGGTACAGTCTGAAATCATCCATCTTTACAGCATCCACAGAATATTCAAGCTTCTGATCACAGGGTGTTTCTCTAGTTCTACAGTTTTGCATGTTAAAACGCTGTAACACCTTGTTAATGTACCTTTCTTGTGACATTTTTACACATCCATTTGACTGACAGAAATCGATACCCAGAAAATGTTTAAGGCAACCCAGATCTTTCATCTTAAACTTTCCTGCGAGCACCTCTTTCACTTCTCTTAGAACCATCTCATTGTTGGCTGCAATGATCAAGTCATCGACCCATATGATTATGATCACCTTTTCGTCTTTTGACTCTTTTTCATAAACACAGTGGTCGGCTGGATTTTGTGTGAACCCGTCCTCAATTAGACAGTCATGTAACACTCTGTTCCAGTTACGCCCAGATTGTTTAAGGCCATAAAGTGACTTTTCAAGCTTATAGACTAGACCATCATCTTTCTCTTCATAACCCTCTGGTGGATTCATGTAGATTTCATAGTCTATGGGCGCGTGCAAATAAGCTGTTTTTACATCCATCTGGTGTGTTAGTAGATTCTCCTGGACCGCTTTTTGTAACAGCACCCTGACACTCGTAATGTTTGCTGTGGGTGAAAACGTTTCCCCATAATCTATTCCCATCACCTGGTTGTATCCCTTAGCCACAAATCTTGCTTTGTATTTGTCTTCTCCATTTACATCACTCTTGATGGAGTAAACCCATTTACCCCCCACTGTTTTCTTGCCTACTGGTAGGGTTGTCACAGTAAATGTGTTGTTGTCGTTTAACGACTGGACCTCCTCATCCATTGCTTTCCTCCATTCTTTAGAGTTAGCCGATCTCATAGCTTCCCTAAAGGTTTGTGGAACACCACATACAGCCCTGTAACAGTAATCTACTGTAGTGTGAACCACATCATTATCACTGTCTTCAGATACATAGTCATTTAAGTGACTTGGTTTCCTCCTCTCTCTGGTCGGATACCTTTTGTTCTCAGGTTCAACAACTGTTACACTCTGTTGTGCTAGATTACCGCTAGGTGCATCCATATTTTTTACACTTGGCTCGTGAGCCTCCTCTGCGCTTTTCTTAACCTCCTGTGTGGTTTCCTTACCTCTAGGCTGTCTCACCCTGTCATATTCGTCATTTGGATTTGTCTCGCATGTTTGTGTCTGTTTCTCTACCGCTGTTCTGCTTACAAACTTCACCAGCCTATGTTTAAGCACTCTGTTTATGTCTGGGTGATAAACGAAGTACGCCGGGCTGTTTTTGTCGTATCCTACAAAACGTCCCTGGTCACACCTGGAATCCAGTTTTCCCTTGTCTTGTTTATATGTGTAACATACCGAGCCAAATCTTTGCATTTTAGATAGGTTAGCCTTTTTGCCTGTCAGCAGCTGGTAAGGAGTCTGCCCTGTACGCCGGTTAAAACACCTGTTGCGTACAACCGCTGCTGTTTGTATTGCATAGTGCCATAGTGGTTTTGGTAGCTTACTCTCCACTAACATGCACCGACCCATCTCAAATAAAGTGCGCCAACCCCGCTCTGCAGTCCCGTTCTGGTGAGGTGAGTACGGAGCTGACGTCTCATGCCTGATTTTATTCTTTGTCATCAGTGTTTGAAAATCATTGCATGTATACTCACATCCGTTATCGCTCCTGAGACATAACACCTTCCCCCAAGGGGATACGTCTGCTAGAAACTTCTCAGTAGCTAACACGGTGTCACTTTTCCTTTTCAGAAAATATACAAACACTGCACCTGAGTAGTCATCAGTGAATGACTGCACATATCTGTAACCATCAATTGACTCTGTGGTCACAGGACCTGCAAGGTCTGTGTGGACTAACTGTAAGGGTGCCTTTGCTCTAGTATCAGGATCTCTGTTTCTCGTTTGTACAAACTTTCCCTGAATACATACTTCGCACTCTTGTTCAGGCCTACATGCCTTACCTTTGATTTTCATGCCATCAACCACATTTTGCAGCTTTAGAACATCATCGTAGTTGCAGTGGCCTAATATCTCGTGCCATGTTTGAATGTCATGACATGCATTACAGTTGTCAACAGTAGACTCACCCTCAGTATGCAAATAATACAACTTGTTATACACATGTATATCAAACCTGGTACCGTTCTTTGTTATCAGTGCATCCCTGCCTTCCTTGAAAACGACCGTGGCTCCTCTCGCAGTGCCTGCCTTCACTGAAAAGATATCTTGTGGGTATGATGGTATGAATAAAGCGTCTCTCAGCGTCGCCTTTTGTCGCTGTCCTTTATTGTCTATCAGGCAAACCTCAGCAAGCCCTCTCTTCTGTGCGACCCCGCTGCAACGGGTGCCGTCTGCCAACTCAACGCTGTGCTTTTCCGGTCTGAATGTGTTGTCAAAGTTTTTAAACCTGGTCACGTCGGTGATGATGTGGGACGTGGCTCCGGTGTCCACCATCAGTCCTCTCTCCTGGATGCCGCCTTCTGGCTGCTGTTGGGTGCTGATGTCGACGTCCCTCGTCTTGAACGCGAAGTCCTCGTCACCATCTCCTCCCGAGGCTTTACATGCTCCATCCTGTCGCTCTTTACTGTCCTTGTCCTTGCGCCTGCATGTGGCGTCTTTGTGTGTGTCACTACGGCAGCGACTACACCATGTCTTCTGTCGACAATCTTTAGCTCGATGGCCCTTTATGCCGCACTTGAAGCACACCATGTCTGTGTCGTCTTTCTGCCGGTCACGTCCATTTGTTTTGGTGGGCCGCCTCACACTTCTACCCTGAGTCTTCATTACACTGTCACTTGACTCAGCGCGTATATTTTCAGTTTCCTCAAAACTTCTTAGCTTGGTTTTGAAATCTGCAAACGTTATATTATCATCTGTGTGCGCTACATGTATGGCGAATGGCTTATAATTCTCAGGCAGTCCTTTCAGTATCATAGCCACAAGCAGACCATCTCCCAATGTCTCACCTGCATTCCGCAGTGCTGTTATGGCGGTTTCAGCTCTAATAATATAGTCCATAACACTCTCGTTGTCGGCCTTTTGAAGCGACGTTAGCGTGGTGTATAGGTTGATTATGCGGGGTTTTCCCTTCCCGGCATAATACTCTCTCAATATTTTTAGAGCCTTTCTTCCGTCGTTGGGTGCATCCCTCATAATCAGTGAGAGACTCTTATCATCCAAGAGTAGTATCATCTCGGCATATGCGTCTGCATTTTTCTTCTCGTCGGCTGCTCTTTGTTCATCTCCAGCCGGTTCTCTCAGGACCGTGTCCTTCAGCCCTAGTAGGTGGAAGTGTCCCAACATCTTGGTCTCCCACAGCTCATATTTTCTCTCATCTCCGTCAAATGCCAGTCGAGGCAACCTGCTTGTCCCTCGGTGATCCATGATGCTAGCCTGCTCCTGCTACGCTAGCCCGTCGGCACACTTCTCGTGTTTTCTCTACACGGTGGAAGTCGGCAAACTTTTCTCCCGAACAACTCCTGGGCCCATAACCTGTTGCGTTTTTAGCTATCAAGCAGCACGTTGTATTCGGGAGGAAAAGATGACGATTGAGAGAGATATATAATCTTTAGCCTTCAGGGCATAGTTTATTCAATACCGCTGCTGGCCACACGTCAGGCTCCGTACAACTGCAGCTCAATACAAAAAAAAAACACACTACGAGCGCACAGGAAGGAAGTTCCAGATACGGTAGCCCAGAAGTAACCCAAATAAATACAGCGCCCTCCTATGGCACAACTCTTAGTCAGTAATACAAACATAAATAAAACTGTGGACACATCTGTCATTCACATTCAACAACATCGATTACATGTTCAGATATTTCAACATTTATTCAATATTGTCGAGTTCTAGGGGAAGTCACACTATATTGTATAAACAATATGAGCCTAACTAGTCTAAAAACGGCATCCTGGTTAATATTCCGTTTACGGAATCGGAATTCACTGAATTTTATGCATTTGAGGGGTCGGCCGTTTTTAAACATGCTGTTGATTAAAAATTACATGCCAAAATTATCATCGTTGACCCTAACAACCAATCACAGATCCGCTTGCAAAGGTCACATGACCAAACTCATAAAACAGATGACTGAAACGGTTAGAATGATTTTGCTGCTTAATTCATATTCCACAAACATGGTATTACAATGTGTTTAGACGAATTGGGGCACATAGAACAGTCGTTCTCAACCTTTTTTCAGGGATATACCATCTATTAAATACTTTTTAAGTCAAGTACCCCCAACCAGAGCAACACATTTTTGATTAAGGGGCGGGGTTAGGGTTACCAAAAGATAGTAACCCAAAATATACTAAAAATAAGTAACAAACTTAATTCTACATAGAAATCTGTGCCCATAACAAAACATCAAAGTGTTCTCCTTTAGGATAATAGTAAATCTCTTTCTCTAAAGAAAATCATTAACCAAATTTTACACAGTTCTTAAGTAATTAGGTGGTACGCGACACTTTGGGTCAACTTATTCTATTTTGGGCAAACTAACATCTTGCGGGCCAGATCCGATCCATTGGTCTTTTTAATATGGCCGCCTAAGATGGTACACCCCTGATGCTCACCCCTGGTCTAAAGCTTTTGAGATGATTCAGTGTGGTGATTTCTCCCGGAAAAAAAAAAAGCATTTTCCATGAAAAAGTAAAGCAATGTTGTGTCATTTTTACAAAAGAAAAAGTGAAACGCTTGTGTAACAGGAAACTGCAATGATGGTTGTGTGAAAGTGTTGTGACTGCAACTACAGTAACTACACAAATTTCACGTTATACATGTCATCTGGGTGGCACCGGGACAGACTGGATAGCATGTCCACCTCAAAGTTTAGAAGTCCAGGAATCAATTCCAGCTCGTCTGGGCCGTCCTGTGTGAAGTTTGCATGTTCACCCCGTGCTTGCGTGGGTCTTCCCGGGGCACTCCTGTTTTCTCCCGCATTCCAAAAACATGCAGGGGAGTTGTATTGGACACTCCAAATTCCCCTTAGGTGTGATTGTGAGTGTGAATGGTTGTTTTTCTCTGTGTGCCCTGCGATTGTTTGGCATCCAGTCCAGGGTGTCCCCCGCCTACTGCCTGAAGATGGCTGGAATAGACAACAGCAAGCCAGCTACCCTAGTGAAGATAAGTGACAATAGAAAATGGATGGACGGGTGGACATATCATCTGTATGTATGTGATGGTGAAAAACAAAGTTTTGCTGATCCTAATTAATTAGATAATGCATTTTGGGGAGTCTAAATCTTCTATTTTGAATTAACTGGCTTAGAGCCCATTAGAGTGACAGGATCACTTTGTGGCGTGTGCATTGCTTATTTGAATGCTGTCCCCTCCCTGGCATCCCAGAATGCTTTGCACAGATATGTGCAAGCGATTTATTCATTTAAGTCACACTTTAAACACTAAACACAAACATCTCTTAATACTTCATTCTAAACATTGCATATACTTAAGATCTGTATAGTGAATGTGCTGAGCAAAATTATGTGCAGTATGCAGTTCTGTTCATGAAACCATGACTGAAACATTGATTTCATATAGGCATTTGCAGCTATTTCTATGATCAGAAAGTGTTGCATTTTGTACATATTTTCTCTGTAATGTATATACTGCCTAATAATGAAGCTAGTCGTTCCTGGCTATTGCTTGCTGTCTATTTGGACTGTGTTTACCATGCCAAGATTATGTCAATTTAAGCATTTTTTAGGCATTTGGAAGGTTTATTAGCTGAATGAGCATTTCACACTAAAGAAACTCTGGAACTTACTAATGTTTATGGTGACATGGAAATACATGAACCAAGGAGCTTTAACAAGGATGGCATTAGAATACTAAGCACATTTGTGGTAAATGTTTAATATCTTGTGATAGTTTTAAATAAACAAAGCTATCCAAGGGGATATGTGCCTTTCGAACATTACGGGCATATTTGCCACATTCAATATGGCAAGTACACTGACGTAAAGCAGCTACGGACCAATACTCAAAATACGTTGAGTGGGTGGGAAACTGACTTTTTCAAACATCAGAAAGCAACAGAATATTCAGTCATCGAATCATTTAAAACAAAATTGGATAAATATAATTGTTTTTTAAACAATCTTATCAACAATAAGATCTTTCGACAAATTATTGTAAAATTGAAACGTGAGACGATGTATATACGGACGTGCAGGAAATCTGAGCAGCCCGCTCTCCTTGCACTGGTTTGCTGATGTCTACACTGCCATCTAGTGTTACAAAAGACTACAGTATCCAAACCAAATATTCAATTTTACGATTAAACGACTCCTGCCATTTGCAATTTAGTATTTGAATGTATATGATTGGTTTTATGATATAGGTGTTTTGTTAACGTTTTTCTAAATAATCGTTTTGACGTAAGCAATATATTAGCGATGATTACTAAATATGATTTGTGGGTGGCAGAGAAGAGGACGAGAACCCACCCCTTCACTCATTTTGGGTTTAAAGTCCAGACCTCAGAGCAGAAAAGGTTCACGCTGAAAAATTAGTTGCTGAGGATGAAGAAGCTGGTGGTATTTCTGATTTGCCTGGTCGTTTTGACCATCCACACAGGTATGAACCGCCAGAAATATTCACTCGAAAGTTCTCATCTTAACAAACCGAATTTACGTCAAATTCTCCATGCAGTTAGGTAACAGAAAAAATGACGATTAACAAACGTCTGTATGCAATAGGCCAATATGGTTATATCAATTCATCACACCGGATTTGTGGATCGCATACATCAGCATGGATTCTGCATGTTTTTTTTGTTTGTTTTGTTTTTGTTTTTATATTTTGTTGCTTTCTAAAACTTTACCTATTTGTAATTTTAAACGCAATATGCGTTTAATGCATTCATATTTCTTGCGTGAATGCACGAACTGTCTGCTTTTCTCATTTTGCCGAAAAGCAAATATATGTCTTCACAGGTAGTTAGTGTTTTGCCACGTTGGCGTGAGAGCAGCAGTCACAGATCAGACTGTGTGTTGACACACGGAGAGCTGCGTTCATTTTCACCAACTGAGAAAACTAGTCCGCTCAGCCGAATGGTGCCGCACGGGCCTGACTCCCTGGGGAGTGACGGGGATGAATGGGCACTTTGTTACCTTTCAACAAATAGTCGAGCGCCCCCCCCCCCCCCCCCCCCCCCCCCCCAAAAAAAAAAAAAAGTGGAGGGCAGGGGGGGTCGGTATGGGAAGGTGGGGAGGAGGAGGAGCAGGAACGGAGGGGAAAGTGTGTCAGTGATGTGTTATGTTAGCTAGAACCAGAGAGGCTCCCTTGGGACCGATGCTGAGTAAATTTGCAAAATTGCTCACACCACATGCTAACGGCAGCAAATAGCCAATTGTAACAACATTTTCCTTTTGGTCCTTACATAATAAAAATAAAAAGAGTGACACATATTGTTCCTTTTGCAACAAGTTTTAAATGTGCGTGCGTGTGTGTGCATATGTTTGCGTGTTTGTGTGTGTGCGTGTGTAAGTGTGTGTGTGCGTGAGCGCGCTTGTGTTTGTGTGCACGCGTGTACGTATTTTTGCGTGTTTGTGTGTATGTGCGTGTTTTTTTTTTGTGTGGTGCGTTTATCGTGCGTCTTCCCCTTAGATGCCAATCCCATCATCAAGGAAAGCTTTGCTAAGCAGCTTTTGCGGAGCAAAAGACAGGAGAGGCCAAGGACCCCAGGCCATCCCGATGAACCAATGAGGGTGAGGGTCTAAGCTATATAAGGTCTAATGATTGCATAATAA
The DNA here is from genome assembly GCF_059441005.1 of Hippichthys cyanospilos. NCBI lineage: Eukaryota > Metazoa > Chordata > Actinopteri > Syngnathiformes > Syngnathidae > Hippichthys > Hippichthys cyanospilos. The sequence continues at coordinate 6,626,733 of NC_142375.1, read as the reverse complement.
TTTTCGCTCCCACTATATCCAAAAGTACCTAAAAACTTCCGGAAAGTATCATTTGTGTGAAAACAATTCACATTTTCTTGTCCGAGCGTATATGAAAGGTTTTGACCATCAAAATACTGAAAGGGATAAAGATCTTTGAAGATTTATTTTCAAAATCGTTCCCGTCAAGTGATGAACGCGTTGTTGCTCCAACAGCGTTAAAATGATTTTATTCCTGCAAGAACTCTTTAGTTTGAGACATCATCAACGCTTCTTATATGCCCGCTTGAAGGAAACAGTTGCACGTTTATTCATGAAATAAGGTCCAGAAGTATTGGAACGGTACAGTGAAAATAATTTTCCTTTCAACAAAATTTATTTGAAATAAATTACGTTTTGATATGTGATGTAAAGCATGCTCATGCTTAATTAATCGCTTTGAGTCCCCGAGGTAGAGAAATGCGCTATATAAGTGAAAGTCCATTTACCATTTTATCATAAAAAAATGTTTTGTTTTAAAACTCTGAAGTCGGCCATATTCACGTATTCAAAAGAGAAACTATAAGAATTGTTTTAGTTGGAAGAAAACCATTTGCAACTCATGTTGAATATTTGAAATACGTGTTGGCGCACACACATGCACACACGAACACGCGCACACACAATGCACACACGAACACACGAACACACACACACACACACACACACGCACACGCTACTTCTGTGCGTGGCGTGCTTAAACTGCAGAACCAGAAATAAAATGAGCAATTTCAATGTTTGTTTGTTTGTTTGTTTGCATCGAATAATTTGTACTTCTAATCCGAATCAAGACCAGATGAACTCAGAAATGTTAGCAGTTTTTTTTTGGTTTGTTTCAGGGACTTGCCCCTGTTTCTTGTTATCGTTGCACGCTATGCTCCTCAACCATTTGCTCTTATGAAAATTGCTTCACTTGTAATTGCCATTCATCTGCACCGCCATGTTATTTGTTCGCATGTGTCCACATCAGGAGCACATGCTTCACATGCAGGCTTTGGACCAGAGAGCGCAGGAGACCAACATGGAGCACTGGCTCAATCCTCACTGCTACCCACGCTGTGACAGGAACTACGGACACCCCGTTTGATGATGACCACAAAGGTCGCCATGAGTATATACCCCTGTGCCATACAACCCAAATCCATGCACAGTAAAAACTAAAGTATTCGGATAAAGCAAACGTTTATACAAAGTATACAGTATATTCAAGTTGAGCTACGGTCAGGTGACAAACACACAAAATCACAAAGATGGCTCCCTCTTGCGTTTTTCTTGTGAATAAAATTTCACCAAATGTGCTTTGTAATGACATAAGAAACGTTAATTATCATCCTTCTTTGTGACTCACCACCTCTCAAAATGTTTACAACAGGAAGCAGAAACATTTAAATGCCGTTGGGTATTTTGTTGTTGTTGTTGTAGTCTACGTAATTTTATTCGCCACTGAAGAGAAACGCGCGGGCCACAAGAATTGTGGCCCATTCTCCAGGAATGAGGAAATATTATAATTACATATAATGTACTCCGTTTATTTTCGTTCTTTTTTTACTTTTTTTTTTTTTTTTTACTTTTTTGTTATTTTATTTGATCTCTTACCGATTTGGAAACATTCTCTGAAACGTAAATACAATTATGCCTAAAGCAATATAATTGATATGTCTGAGACATAATAATTAATCGTAAATAGAGTACCTCGCTAGTTTAAAAGAAATGCATACATAAAATTTGGACCACGCTGCTAATGTTGTTAATGATTAAATTGTCTTGTCTCCGCAGAAAGACCAGCGTCAACACGATTAAACTGATGGGAAATGGATACACTTCACCAAACGAATCCGTGAATGCAAGCGAATGGATATACATTTAGGCTGTGTAATGCATGTTTGTTTATTAAAATATAGGCATATAGGAATGTAGGAATGTGTATTTCCAGTTATAGTCTCCTATAGCATAAGATGGTCAAACATTTGAATGTTTGTGCGGGAATAAAAAACATATATCAGCGAATTGTATTGCATTGTGAATTTAAAACTGCCGCAGCTATAGTTTGTGTTTTTAATTTTTTTGTTAGTTTAAAATTTTTTTTTAGATGTTTTGTTTTCTGTATTTCACGTAAAAAGAAAAATGTGACGCATCGGTCAGTTTAGCGGTGTCTCACCAGACGCCCAATCACATTGGTAATTTTATAAGCGCAACGCAAAAATTGGAGCGGTGAAATTTGTTCAAAGGCCGCATGCAGGTGAAATCTTGTGCAAGATGTCAAAATGCATTCACATTCAACAAATGCAAGAGTATGCGGGGATTGCACCCCTGTCTGCTCAGTTTAAACGTAAATGGTGTAAAAACGCAGTTCGTAAATTACGCGAACACGAAGCAAAGTTAATTTTTTTTTCATATTTATTGTGATTCTTTAATGTGTAGATGTTCTTATGCTAAACAAGCACTGCATGTTGCCGCGAAGAAAAAAAAATGCCCATCGAAATGTTTTATGTGACACAACATATAGCAGTCTGTAAAAGTAGATCACACACAACTCAACATTCATAATGACCGAATGTATTGTTTGAATAGTTTATATGTATATATTTTTTTTTGGGGGGGGGGGGGGTACGAAAGCTGCTACAAGGCCCGCAGATGGCAATGACGTCATCTAGGCAACGCGCTCTTCTGTAATACAACATAAAAAATGAGGCATTTTAAACAAGTGAAAACGTTTGATTTATTGAAACAAGCTTGAAGCAAAAGCCAAGTGTTCTTTGCACGTCAGAACTCGCCAGCTCTTCATTATTCTCATAAAATATACCGTTAATGTAAATGAAAAAAAATCTTGAGCCTGTACAACTTCTAAACTATCTTACATACTGAAATGCTGCATGAACAATTAGGACATAGGGCAACAGAAACGGATTAATACTTTTCAACACAAAGTGCTTAAGAACAGTTAAAATCTTTTTAAATTACAGCCAATATTTTAACCCAATGAAGACTGATAAGCAAAACAGTTCTTACCATCTTGGGGAGGGGGAGGGGGCAATACATTCTACATACTTTGTTATATTTTGATGCTGGTCAAATGTAAACTTTAAAAAAGCAACATGCAAGTAACCAACAAATTATGAAAAGAGGACTTCCATTTCTTTTTGGTCAGGATGGCCAACTATGTACAGTATGTGCACTTGTTTGTAATTACAAGACACTTTTATTTTTTTCAGCATGATGTTGGGCTTTAATTTGTCCAAATCATCTTTTGTCTTTGAAGAAGCCTTTTGAAGTGCTGCTCTCCTTTATGGTGACAGTTAGCAAGTTGGCGGTCACATCCGTCACCAGGACCTTTTCCACATTGCACAAAGATGGCCGCCACATCACCTCGTCCAAGTCGATATCTAGTCGGGTGGGGGACGGCTTGTCCAAAAAGTACGGCTTGTCCATTGGCAGAAGTTGACTGGGGCGACTTTGGAGCTTGGGGTGTCCGGAGTCGTCTTTAGCTTTGTGTGTGTCCCTGTGCAGGTCACTGTCAGCGTAAAGCTGCTTGTATGATGCCCTGGCTTTCAGTGGCAGATTGTGTGAATGGTGGTGGTGGTGGTGGTGGTGATGTCGGTGGGGTTTATGGGCATGGCCATGGTGGCCATGGTTTTTGGGGTATGTGGGATGTGAATCTTTGTGCAGTCTCATGTCTTCACCACTCTGCAACTTCAACAGTTTTTGAGGGCTGTGGCCCTCTAGCTCATCTGCTCGCCTCTTGGCCGACTCAGAGCTTGCAGAGATGGCATCCTGAAAACGCAACTTCGGCTTTGGACCTCTCTTTTTGGGCACGCGCCCTAGCTCCTCTGGGTCGGCTTGTTGCTCGGGGGCCAGATCTGGTCCGCCGACACATACGCTTTCTCCTCGGTTAATGGTGCTGGGTGGGAAAATGGTGGGAACAACAGTTCTCAGGCCTTCTCTGGCCCTCTGGGTGACAACTGGCTCAGGTGAGGGGTAGCTAAAGCGCATCCCTCGCATCGCTTCGTTCCTGAACTCGTAAGACTTGGTGGCTTGTTGGGCCTATTGGAAAATGAGACAAATATAGAGACAATTCACACTTAGTGTTTAAACGCGGTTCCACACATTTTATGACCATGAATTTCAAAACTTTTCATTTTGTAACACTGTTTATTACTGGAGGAACCCTGAGAAAAAATGGAAGTTGAAAAGACATTATTGTTGCACACAGCCTCAACAGTATAATTAATGTGTAGCACCGCTATAAAACGGACAATTAAGAGGACCAAGTTCCTTCCTGGACCTTGTCTTCACCTCTGAACTTCCACCGACCCTGTTTAACAACACTTTTGTCATTAACACACGCTGCAATTTAGATTGAGATAAACTTGAGGCCAGTTACAGATATTTGAAGTTAAAAAAAACGTGGCGTAAAAAGCAATTTATGAGGCAAATGCATTTGCCTGTAGTGCCTTAAAACCGTTGTTGTTGTTGCCAGTAATAGCTTTGTTATTACCAGCGCTTGCGGAATTTCTCGTTTAACATTAAACGCGTTAGCTAAGATATGTGGGGAAATAAGTTTGACCTGAGTGTTCTGGAAATTCCTATTTATTTACAACAAACAATGCGTTTGTTTCTCGGAGTGTTTCCGCCACAGTCAACAATTAAATGCTCTTCCACGAGATATTTGCGAGCCAGTTATACAGCTTTGTGTCTGGTGGTGTTCAGTATTTATTTATTTTTTCTGCATTATGTGGCCTGTCTGAAGGGAGATTAGGAAAGCACCCCTTCCAACAGAATAGGTTAATTAGAAACCGCATGATTTCAGCTCATCGGCGCTGCACGGGGAAAGTTACTACACATGTGAAACAGAGAAAAAAAAACCCGGCGAGCATCATTACTTTGAGAAGAAACGTCTTGGGTTTGGGTCCTCTCTTTTTGGGTCCGAAGAGCTCCCTTTCACGCTCCCTGTTCGGAACACAGCAAAGCGAGACGCCTGCATGAAGTGTCAGGCGAGCAAAGTGCACATGACAACATGTTGTGCTCCACCACGTAACGTCAAACGCACCTCTGCTCGAAAGCCACGAAGAGACGCGAGTCCAGAATATTTTCCTCCGGTTCCCATGTGCTGTATCTGTATTTGACAAGGCAAAAATAGGATTGGGGAAGCGAGGGCTCGGACCGACGCGGCGCGGCTGCACGCGTTAGCTCGCCGAGCTTTCATCTGGCTAGCCGCGGAGAGCTAACGACAGCTACGCCAGCGTTGACACAACATGCGCCACACAAACGGAATAGAACAGGGCCACACTTACTTGGGAGACCAGCCCTTCCATTTCACGAGGTACTCGAGACGACCCTGCATGCCGTCAGAAACACAACAGGCGTGACTAAGCGTGCGGGGCAACGGTGCTTTCACAAAACGGCATTTTTTAAATTTCCAGTCTGGCAGACGGAGAGGTAACTACCTTCCTTATCCTGCGTTTGATGATAGACTCGGCGGCGAACACCCTCTCCCCGACTGCAGACAGCTCCATGTTGACTCCAGTGCTTCCTACCGTTAGCTTGCTAGCGTTAGCTAAGCAGATCTTTTTTTTTTCTCCAGTCCCTCTGCCACTCTGAATTCCCGACAGACCATAATACTATAGAGCAGAGAATGGACGTCAGCGCATTTTTTTACAGCGTTGCTAAGGAACCGCAGTCGGTGGACCCACGACGACGACGCCCATTGGCCCAGCCGTTTCTACGTGATCGGGTTGCTAAGTGAGAGGAGGAGCCTGGGTCCGTCAGAGCTCTACCGCTTCGCCTCAATAATTCAAATTGCAACATCGGAAAGCCTTTTTTTATTTGGGGATTGTTGTAATTTAGAAAAAGACTCTTTTACGTTCATCACCCCGTTGCCGATGTGAAGAATATGGCTCTAAAAGAAACGGTTTAAGCGCACAGCAACAAAAGCCACACTGCAAGGCGACATGAAATGCACTTCTATTCTATTCTATTCTATTCTATTCTATTCTATTCTATTCTATTCTATTCTATATGAGACGTTTGTTTTCGTGCGTTGTTCACCCAGCATGTTGATTGTGAAATGCCGTTTGTTTTAACAGCGTTTTCGCCCTACTCACAATTGTTCTCTGCGTGGATTCCTATGCCATTAATTGTACATGAAATAAGCGGAATACAGTTTCAGCTCGGAATCTTATTTTTTGCCGGAATCAATATATATTTGTAATAGTGTGACCAGAATAGATGAATAACGTCGACTGAATTAACCGTGGCATCAAAATGCTTGAAAACCCTCATTTTAATAGATGGCGATGTATTTTTTTCTGCAGTATGACAAAACAAATGTGAGGCCTTATTTGAACGCATGCTAAAAAAAATGACCTGTCGGTTTCCTTGTTGCTATAATAAGATTACTCAATCAACCGCCTCTCTCTGAGGAAAACAAATGAACAGCGACTTTATCTTGGCTCACGTTCGTAGTGCCAAATCATCATAGCAATCGAGCACAAAAGATGAAATATGACCGCACGGCAGAAATTGTCATTCGTTTTATATTCTCGTATATTTTGAAAAAGAACGCATTCAACCAAGTCACCCCCATTTTGCACAGGCTGATTACAAACAATGCTAATTGTTCATTTAAAGGTATGTAAACTAAAATGAAAAAGAATCTAAACGAACAAAGGTCGTTTTAATAACAAATAAATTATTATTATTATTATTATTATTATTATTATTATTATTATTATTATATCTGTCAAATAGAAATTATGATAATAATATTTCTAGCTTGGCGAAGACAAGTGAAATCTAAATTGGATGAGTGGATGGATGTCGATAATTTTTTAGTCATTGTCGTTGTTTCAAATAATATAAAAGATGAATGGTTTTAAAATACGTCGATGATCTGTAAACTTTAAATAGACTATAAACCACTTCGAACTGGACAATAATAATCTATAGAGTTATTGTTTACCATATTTCTATTTCAATTAAAGCGTGGACATTTAGGGTAGATATTTATAATCAGACATTTGAAAACACGCTGTTTGTTCACGAAATTCTTAGGTTTTTACGATTTGAAGCAGATACTCCTGGGGCGCTTTTGTTTAATGTCATTAGATATAAGACATAGCCCCCTCGTGCGAGGAGGATAATGGCGCAGCTCGTGATGGATGTCAAATTCAGTTGCTGTAGTTTGAACATGCCCAATTTCAGTATGAAAGATGTAGAAATATCTTGCTGCGATAGGCCAGGAAGGCAATGAGATAAATCGGGAGTAATTTGATTTAATTTAGTGGAAACAAAATATGCGCAGAAAATTGATTCTTTGCATGTTTGTACTCATTTATTGACACTGAAACACATTGGGCATTTCAGACGAAACTTGCAATGATGTCACATGTGTTACACAAGCCGTTATCCCGACGGAGAGGACTGTCTTTATGTCCTCTGCACGCAGGCTGCTGCAGGCCACGGGCGAGATGCCTTGAGTCACCTTTGCTTGCACACCAGGCCTGTCAAGGATAAACGAACGTTTTTCTCTCTTCATCTGCTTTCTTGGACGGAATTAAAATCTCATAGTCCAATGTAACCATGAAGACACACAACAGTTTAATTTGCCAGACCATGCATATTGCAATGAAAGTCTGCCTGCGTGAGAATTTCTCACAAAGGCGTGGAAACCGCATCGCAACCCCCGTAAAGCTAAATTATCACCGTAAGCATCTGTATTCTCTGACGGCGCATTAGATTATTAATCGGATATCGAATTAAAGGGTTGACGCCGTATGCAGAGCAGGCCTGGAGCGCAGTCGCGTTGCACGCTTTCATGCCACAAAGCAAGAAATGACAACGCGACAAACAACGCGTCAGAGTTTAACGCCACGCTTGCAAACGAGCTTCTTGGAGCGCATTTTATTCGCTCATGTGGGCTTCGCAGCTGTCGCAACCAAAAAAACACAACATTCTGATACTGGCACAGCTGCTGCTAGGTTGTTTTTTTTTCCCGACACCATGAACGAGAGAGCGAGCGAGGAGGAGGATGGCGCAGAGAGGACAGCCATTTTCTCTTCCTCCGCTGGTGCGCTGCACATCCGAGCGTGAAGAACATACTTGGTTCGAGTGCGGACTGAGGCACTGAGAAGAATCCATTTTCACACGGCGTTTGACAGCCGTTTACACAGATCATAACGGGCACGCGAATCTAAAGACAAAATTGACGGGGAACGCGATGCTTTTGGGGGGATTAGTACAAAAGGGGACGGCGTTTTGCACCGCACATCTCTGCTTTAAAGCGCCCTTCAGTTTTGGAGCGGAAGAGCAAGGAAGTGAAATGAAGGAAATCGGAAACCGCCGTCCCCGCCTTTATGGAAAACACACCGCGGCAGTGGCACTCGCCGCACGCATGCCACTTTGGTCCGATAGCACCACCTGCCTTGGATCCTTAGAGGCTGGGCATTGAGAGACTGCATCGGAATCGTTTTCATATAATAAATGGCAAGAGAATAACGCCCAGGGTTCGTTATAAATGCAATATTACAACAGCATGCAGTCATACTTATAAATTTAATATTCATTTAATGACACTCATTTAGCATGCACACGCGTGACGCAGTTATGCGATGACATCCACATGAAACTGTCATAAATCGCTCACCATGAAAGTGGGGTTTAGCAGCCACTATACACAGCTGTGTAAAAGTCATGATATCAACATTAACTTGCAAATAATTTTATTATTGCAAAACGGTTGAGGAAGCATTCACTCACAAAACATCGAGTGCAGAACCGCACCCGTGGATACAAATCACATGTGGTGGAATGATTATTTCTCTTAAAACGTGCCGTAAAAAATGAGACACAAGAGGACCTCTCTTATATGCTTGTACAATCTTTTGAGATTACAATGTGTGTTCTGAAAGTTATTTGATAAGAGTTTGATATGTGCTGATGAAACACATGGTTAACCCGCTGCGCAGATGTATGGCCCACACAAGAGTGTGGAGAGTGGAATGATAGCTTATCCAGCAGATGGTAGGAATTGGATGGACTGCAAAACTCATCCAACACAGATTTGTGATATACAGTAATTCACATGAATTCACAATGGAGCGTTGCAAATCATAAATTAAAGTAATGCTTGCTCTGACTTAGCCAGTCAATGGTGAGGCAAAGTGCCAGACAATACAAACAGGGAAAAATAAAAACAAGCAATGGTGGTAAAGTTTGCTTTTGACACTTTCTCCTTTTCAAACATACAAATTTATTGACAAAGGTGCTTTGCGTATGAGTTTTAAACAAGTATCTTAACAGTATCTGTCCATCAGTTCACACTTTTTGCTAAAACACGCGCACATACAGTGTATTTTACCATGTTTCAATATAAATTTCTACCGTACAAACATTTACATAAAGCCTATATTCTTTACAGGTGTTTCAATGTAGACTGTAGCGAGCACAAAACCCCCAAGAATATAAGTGCATTTTAGTTAGTTCAAACATTCTTTTCTTTGCTTTTGAACTAAAGTTGAAATGACCGCATGAGATGAAGTCACAACAAAGTACATGACATGCGGAAAATAAGCCAACGAAGCAAAGAATCCCAATGCTTTTCTTTTTGAGCTACAAAATTATGTATATAAAAAAAACTGATTGTTTGCACATTCAAGACTCTGAAAATACAAATATATCTTACATACATCTCTACAGTTAAACTGCAATGTACTCCTTGAAGGTAACTGTGAGGCAGTTTGTAGTAATGTCCGTGATGACTATATTCCCAAGAAACGGCTGGAAAGAGGGAAAGGATGTCTCCACGTTTCCCTTGTCCTGATGGCCAACAGTCGTCAAATGGACTGTGTCCACGCTCGCAAGGTCTTGTGTTTCGGCCTGGGGCGGACTTTCAGTTTGCTCTTTCACTGGCGAGTCTGTCTGCGGTCCATCCTGTGTGTGTAGCTGCAGCTGGCTCACTGTGGAAGCAGACACTTGAGGCCTGGACTTAACAATGCTCAAGTCAATAGGCTCCTCTTGATCATGATCAGCATAGTCACAGCACTGCAATGAGAAAAGACCCCTTAGGTCATTTTGGTCAGTGCTAATGCTTTGGCTGGGCGAGGAGCTTAAAAACCTCTTGTTACTCCTCTGCTCCTCACCGTCAGTGTCAGAAATGTGTCGCTTTAATCCTTGAAATCCATCTTGGGTGTGGATTCGGTCAGTGACCGCGGGAACTCCAGCGTCCAGAGGCGAAGAGACCAGATTAGGCTTGGGTGTCAATTCTAAAGGCTGATCGGCCGCAAGCGGACGCTGACCCTTGACCTCAACATGTTTATCCTGTTCCGTCAAAGCGAGCTTAGTTTGGGCGGACTGTTCGTTTTCTTTGGCGCAATCTCCCGTGAATCCCGAGACGGATTTGGGTTTCTTTGTAAATCCATTCACGAGGCCGAGGTGTTTGACCAGCTTCATCTTCTCGAGGTGCCTTTCCGTGTTGTCTGCTCCTTGCGGCAACGTCTCTGCGGACTGGGGTTCGCTATTTGTAATCTTTGCCGCCTCCATTCCGTTTTCCATGTATTTGCTCATGACAATAACAATCCGTCCGTTCTTATTTTTGTTTTTCACAATTTTGAGTTTACCGCCACCGACACCATTGTGGTGTACCGAAGAATGGTCTCTAGGCTTGGCCTTCTCTTGTTCTTTTTGGCCATTGAGGTCTGCTGGGAGCTTTTTCAGTTCCATGGTAATGTCCTTGACTTTAGTCAAGACGCCCGAAGTCTTGTCCCGGAACCATTTTTGCTGCAGCACTGGGGGGAGATTGTAGCCCTTGATGGGCAGCTCCGGAGCGGTGACCTCTCTGGGCTTGGCAAACACAGACTCATGCACCTGCAGGCTCGGCTGGTAGTGGTGGTGGTTCTTGCCGTTGAGCTGATAGTAGAACTTGGCGCCTTTGGCATGCTGCTCACTGTCACGGTCTCGTCTCACGGGCTGGTACTGATGATGCTTTTTGCCGTTCAGCTGGTACTGCTGGCTCTGTGGATGCAACGTTGGCACGGAGCTGGTGTTGTGACAGCTGCCCTCTTGCAGGGATGACTCATGGAGGCCCGCAAGTAGACTGGATCTCCGGGCGAAAGAAGGTACCTGTTCATATACACAGTCATTAAAAAAAAAGACACTTTTCTTTGTCAAATTAATAACATGTATATCATAGATTAAAACATTTTCGGTGAATTTTGAGAACAGTTATGAAAAGCATGCAAACCGAGTAAACAGCCCCTAGGGCTCAGCAGTTGTAATTGGATCTAACATTTGACACCTTCCTGGATAAACTCCCGCATTTGCATTAATTATATGTTTCATATTATTGCATTATTCACTGAAAAGTGTAGCAAAGATGTCTCTTTAGTAAAAACAAAAAAATCCTTCTATCAATAAATTGCTTCAGGTGTGGCCAAGGAGTTGTGTCAAGAGGCTGCACTTGATTTACTGTACAAGGTAACCTCTGCACCACAGAGTGGTTCCTTCGTGTCAGACGCGGCACCCGCGTTAACTCAGGCCCGCTGCCCATTCACGAGCACCTTTAGTGACATTTGTTTCAAGTGTTTCCTGTGGCAGTGACCTCAGCGAGGAGGAATTCCACCGACATGCTTTATGACCTGTCATTGACTCCGGCACGTGTTACCAAGGACTCCTTCCTGAGAGGAATAGAAGCAGTCCTGCGTGCAGCCCCCTGGCCTTTGGGGAGGGTAAAGGATGTGTAAAATTAACTATTCACACACTTGGAGCTACAGTTACTGTAGTTAGGTCACAATTACAGACGCTAACACTTCAATTTGGTATTATCATACTGCACACAAAGATCGAGGTGACTGTTTAACCCCCCCCCCCTTCCCAAATCTAGCCAGCAGGAAAACAAATGTTTACAATACAAAAACGATTTGGAACAAGAAAGAACTCATTATAATTGTGTACATTTCAGATAAATGTGCAGTCAATAAATAGATCTTGTGGCTGTTAACGTCTACTTGTATTAAGGCCAACAGTCACCAGAGCTGAGGTGTAAAACAAAACAAAACAAAAAACAAGTTCATTGGTACCAATCGGTACTTTGCACTAACAAGGCTAGAATTCAACAGGGATTATTATTATAAATTTTTTTTTTTTTACAAGTTTAACTTTATATTTTTAGACAAAACATAACATTTTTTATTTATTTTGGAAATTCTAAGGATGAGATTTGGAAAATGGAAACAAACATTTGTATTTGGCCTCCAAAGATGATAAACGACTTTAAATACTGTGGGAACTCCGCATTGCAAAGTGAACTGGGCAGGTTAGTAAGAACATTCAGTAATTCCATTGGAAAAAGGTAGTCAAATCTGCAAATTGTTCTTTAACACAGTGCTCTGATTCTTACAAAGGTTTCCATTCATCAAATCCAAAGTAATATCACACTGAAACATCCCAATGATATATAAAATGCAGTTTCTAAGTGATTTAATTTTCCAAGTGGAATAAGAAATTCATGGACACCGACTTTGAGATCAGAGAGGCCTGCAGTAATTGGATGTGTTTCCAGGTTCTTTTTGAGTTGTTGTCACACTCTTGGACTGCTGGACTTCTAGACTGATGGACCCCCCCCCCTTTTTTTTTTCTAACTAAATTTCTTTAAACTACTTTGGACCTTGGCATGTCACGTTGTCTTGATTTTGTAGCCTACTTCATTTGTCTAACAGATTCTATATACAGTCGGTGATTTGGTGATTCAACAAAGGTGGTGGCAATCAGGTTACAGTTGTTTTCTGATTCAGCAAGAGAAGGGGATTCTTTTTCACATAGGGCATGAAAGGTTTCCGTACCCCCCCCCCCCCTAAGTCATCACTTAGAGACTCCATCTTATCTATCCTTGAGTTGTTTCAATGCGATATTAAAATTGGTTTGATGAAATGAAACTTTTGCAAGTGATAAGTATGCAAAAAAAAAGATACCCCACACACAGAGGAAGAGGGCAAATAGTTTTTCACAGCACTGTATGTTCTGTATGCCACCACTAGTCTTAATAAGCTAAATAGATATCTAAATAATATTGCGTTTGTGGAAAATAAATCCAATTCTTTCCTCAAAGTCAGGGGGCTGCCATTTTGCCACTTGCTACCAACTGAAAATGACATCGCAACCGCTCAGGCTTCAGATAACTACAATCACACGACATTACCAAACGTAGAAAACAGATGAACCGTGATTGTTCCCTGAGCAACTCTGATGTCATTTCCAGTCAAAAGAATGGCAGCCGCAGAGTTGTATAAAAACAAGCGGATTTTCCGGATTAAATTCATATTCCAAAAACGCAACATTAATCACAATATTGTGTTAAGGGTGCATAAAACTTATTGTAAAGCACGGCACCTTTAGAAATGGTCAAAAAGGGACTCACTATACTAAGCTCTTCTATGTCATCTTAGCCCCCACACTTTATGTAATATAAAATTTGAGCGTTTTGGTGGTGGTAGTAAAGCTTTATTCCCATGCAGCACTCTTTTCCTACCTGAACCAGAAGGTGCTTGGGCTTTGGTCCTCTCTTGCGATAGCCCATCAGCTGTTCTTGGCGTTCCCTGTGTGTGAGAGAGAGAAACCGTGGGCCGTGAAGAAAGCAACCTTGTAATGAGTAAAGTTGCCATTCGGTGGCAACACAATGTCTGATCGTTTATCAGGGCCTGAGACCGACAGGAGGTACTGATCTGCAAAAGTCTAACACCGCTGTCAAATGAGTCTTGTCCTCGCAAAACGGCACTCCACTAGTTTTGTGAATATGACAAGGCGCAAAAGGGTATAGGCTCTTCTTGACATTTTTTTTCCCCCACTCTCCATACTCTTCTTTCCACAGCAGTAACTCAATACTGCAGACAGAAGTGATGTCAGTCCCCTCCCCCATTCTCCCCCCCTCACATCTAATTACAGTGACGACTCAGTGTATTTTCATAGCATGGCATTCGGACAATTTGGCTCCCCGGAGAGACATGCAATTAGTTTCAATAAAATCTCCCCTTTAGCGAGAGAGTGAGAGAGAGAGGGAGGTAATTGCGAAAACAGACGGAGAGTGATGTCCATGTTAACGTGTGACCCGCGCCTGAAAGGTTGCAGTGTGTGAGAGAACACACAGGCTTAGACAAAGGCCAGGGACAGGTTAACACAATATGCATCGAAAAAGTTCAGTTCCACATTCATGAGGGCAGGCAGTAACTGAACAGACTTTTTAGCAGTTCGCTAGAAGTTAACCACAGAAGACCCTCCACTAATATGGAGCACAAGGAAGTTTGGTTACATTATGACACTTTAAGATCATGTGATTTATGACTCCAATTTAGTTCAGCGGTAAACAAATAGTTCATTTCTATGTGGATTTTCAGTAAATTAGGAACACATGAAGACATGTACCCTAACGTCTCATGCTAGCTTCCAAGTTAGTGTTTTTACTACTTTATGGGGAAATCAGACTTTTTCTGAAAGTAGCGAGAAAGTTGCCTTTAAATACGCAAAGGTTGAGTGCGCTCAACATTGAGTCAGCACAATTTGTTCAACACAAACTAACAATGGCGAAACAAACATCGAGTGTGATACTGAAACCTTGCAAAACAGCCACATACAATTACAAACCTCAGTAACCGCGGAGAGCAACTTCCCAGAGTAGCCAACAAAAGCATTTGTGCTAACCAACAAGGAAGAGAGTAAAAAAAGTAATCATCCATGTTCCCGTGGTCTCAGGTGCATGTGATGACATAAGCAGCACTCGAGCGTGATAACCTGATGGTGACATGCTAAGAAAGATCATGTGACAAGAGACTCTACTTTGCTCTGACCTTAACCCTGATTTGCCCCAATGATGACACCGATTTTAATCCTAATCCAGTTTTTATTAAGGCGTTGACCAATTGAAGTATGATGCTGACAGTTTATCGTCAACACCGGATTTTGTGGGATGTTTGCAGAGGTTGAAAAGTTCATGCTACAATACAGGTAAATCTTGCTTAAAACGTGTCAATGATTGAAAGATGTTAAGTATTGTGTGGCAAACAAGAAAAGTAAGGAACAGCGACTTTAAACATGTTTCGTCGTGTTAATGGATGCTGACTATGGGCTTTGGCACCTGTAAGGCTGGTTTGTCAAACTCTTTGAAAACAAAACAAAACAAAACAAACAACGACCTTACCTGTGTTCAAAAGCATCAAGTAGCCTTGGGTCCAGAATGTTCTCTTCGGGTTCCCATGTATTGTACCTGTTTGGAGAGGACGTGATCAATGGACAAACAAATCTTAGCAAATAGAGGTAAAATGATCATATCTGTGAACATACTGACAAGAAAAAAAAAAAACAGACTTCATGCAAGCAATCTATATATAATTGACCGCCACTAACTTTGAAATGCCGACAAACGACTGTCAAAATATAGAAGCTGTGTGCATGTTTTTAATCGGGGATTGTGCATTGCATTGCATTGTAAACACCCAGTTGTCTTTCTGAGCAAACGTGAAACGATCCCTAAGTGAATACGAGCAACCGCCCATGATCCCACACAGAACGTTTTGGTTGCAGAAATCATTGCTGACGTCTACGGGGTCACTTACTTTGGGGACCATCCACGCCACTTGACCAGATACTCAACCCTTCCCTGTGAAAAGGCAGATACAAGGCATAAGCTGCGACGAAAACACGCTCCGGCCCATCTTCAAACATCACGTGTTGTCAGAACATGTAAACAGCGGGAGCTAAGAGGAGAGCAAAGCTTCATTTCCATGTGACTAACCTTCCGGCTACGCTTCTTCTCGATGCTCTCCACCGCAAAGACGTGCTCTCCCGCGGCGGGAAGCTCCATTTTCACGTTCAAGTGCAGCGTTTCCTGATTTTTTTTTTTTTTTTAAACTCCCTCGGTTATTTCGACCTCGAACACCCAATCGCCTTCAAATGATAAAGCACAAGAAAACACTCCTTCGCGTCCGTCGCTTTCACCCCAGACACTCACACTCTGCAGCAGTGCAAGGCTGCAAGCTGCGGCCAGAAAACACTTCATGCAAATAGCCGTTTGTGTGACGTCAGAGGAGGGGCGAGCACAAGGAGGCGGTGTAACTCGGATGCTGGTTTCAGGAACAGTCGGAAAAATAGAAATCATTCCGAGGAAATTTGAAAGAACTACCCAATAAAACTTCCACACAACATCACGATCTTAACAAATGGTGCTTCTCGCGTTTTCTTTGTTTACAAATCTCCTGTCATTGTTTCTTTTCTGAGTCCCTGCAAGTAAAAATAAACGTGTTGTGACGGGTACTAGGACCATGTCTCTCACCCAAAAGGCAAATTGGAATGAACCTTTGGTGCTTTGAACCTTTTAGCTTTGTCTTTGATGATTTGGACAATGTTGTACAGTTTTGTGATGACATGTGAAGAGTAAAGAGGTACACTTGAAAAGCAATGTGTGGTTTCTTTGTCTTGCCACAATGTCTTTGAAATTTGCCACATTACAGACAAATTTGCTGGTGACAAATTTGAATGATTAAAAAAAAACACCAAGTGTATAAAATTAGACTTCATAATGATGAAATATCAAGCCGTTTTTTCTACTCTCAGGCACTCTGAAGCATAGACATGTATGCTGAATGCAGTGAAACCACACCCTGCTCAGCTGTCAACCAAATACCACTACTACTGCCCAGAAAAATGGATACTACTTCATCTAACATCATCTAGCCCACATATGTATGTGTTTGAACCACAAAAATATACCACTTAAAGCCTCCAGTGGCTGGAATATATCCCACTGGGTCGTTGCAGCACAAGGCGCTCTCAAGCAGCCAATCTAGCAGTGTTGCTTTTGGCAGCAATAAAAGTTGTTTTAGTCATAGTTCAGTCTTTTATAGGGAAAATGCTTATGAGTCTTACGCATTTTTGTCATCTCTATGTGTAAACGTTTGATAACCATAACAAAATAGTAGCGTATTGAGGATATTGCTTCAACTATCGAACAATTGAAATAAAAAATATGACAAAGTATTATTGGGCCTGTATTGTGGAAATTCCTTTTTTTTTTATTTTTTAAAGAAAGGTTTAAACCATGTTACAATGCTAATTCCTCACCCTAAACACTCCCAACGTGTTATTTTCCTTCACTGATGCATTTCCAAGAATTCCTTACTTATTCTTCTCTCTCAGTATTGGCCCTACCCGAGCAGATGAAAATGGAGGGATGATGATGATAACAAGAGCTATTACCACCTCGACACCATCCTCGTACGACCAGTGCAAGAATAAATTCACGCCCACCTCATTTACTTTCGGAGGAGGAGAGATTTTTGCACCTGGTCGACCAAATAAACAACATTTAGATGTTAGAAAGTTTCATTAATGAATTACTTAGTTTTACTGTAATGTCCATATAATGAAAATTTGAGAGCACACAACGGAAAAAACAACTTTGTAGTACATAATTCACAAGGTACGTAAATAACCAGTACACACTTATTGTGCTAAATGGTGTACCGGAGATTTTTTTGCAATGTGAAACATGTGCCTTGGCCCAAAAAAATTGGGCGACTGTCCCAATTGGACATTCTGGGTGAAGCGGAGAAAGGATGTGGACCCAAAAGATGGCGGGAAGCTTGGAGGTAGAGTTGCTTAAAAATGAAGATTTATAACAGATCATAGGCAGGACCAACTAAAACAAAACTGTATAAAGCATCAAACAAAACCCGAAAGTGAATCCAAACTCATGGAGCAACGACAGGGGGACAGCATCAGGGAAGCAGTGGAAAACTTGGACAGACATACATAAATGTTAGACACTGACCCAACAACTGACTGAAAACAACTGGCAACTAAAATCCACTCACACTAATAAGGAAACACAAAACAGCCAGAAAGGAAATAAAAAGGCAGGGGAAGCTGATTGGACGACACACGGAGGGCACTTACACACAGCTGGCAACAAATCACGCTAACAAGAAGTCTGGGACAGACACAAGGGAAACCAAGCAGGAACATTGAACAAGAACCTCAAAACAGAAATGAGCAAAAACCACAATATAAACACATAAGCAAAAAAATCAAAAACAAAACACCAACAGACCGTGGTAGAAAAAATTGTTTTAGAGACACACTCAAACATAGATCAATATAAGTTTGACAACAAAATAAACACTTGCTATCCTCCTAAGAAAAAAAAATCCTGCATTCACCCAACATAACAGCAGCCAACACATGCACGAGATTGACATTCAATTTACATTAGCGCAACAAAGTGAACTTTAGTCTCCAGCCAGCTGCCCATTTGCACCAACCGCTTCATAAAGGATGTAAAAAATATTGTTGGCTATGATCACTGTAACTCTTTAATCAAGTACACAATGATGCTTGGATGATGCAAGTAAGCCTTCTTTTTAAAAATCAGTATCTTGAACATCTGGCAGAACAATTACTAACATTTTGTGGTCTCATCAACAATAACTTGCATGTCTTGCCCAGTCATTCATGATTTGATCATCAAGGGCCATCTTGACATGTAGTTTGTCTATGTTTTTGTTTTTGTCCATGAAAAAAGGAGCATCAAAAAGGAAATCATCAACAAATGGGAACTATTAAAAGTAGCTATGCCAGAGCACTAGCCAAGGTATATTTTCGGACTGTAGTCATAGCTAGCTAGTTATCTAACACATCTAGCTCATCACAAATGTGCAAAGTAACTACTGTGAAAATGCTCAAATTCCTATTCCTCAGAGGTGACTGAAACCATGAAAAAAAAAAACAGTTTAACATTTTCTCATAGTTCTCGGCAATTAGCCTAAAAATGTACAAAGTATTTGGAACAAGCAGCATTAACGTGATATTACCACTGAGCTATGGGAAATGGCCAACTTGAGCCAAACACAATGTCTTCTAACATGTAATGACCTCGCTTCAGGGACGAACTTCAAAATAAAAGTTTGATATCCCACATTTTATTTTGAAGCATCGTACGGCTTTTTCACAACGTTTGGCTGTGTGACAAAAACGCAGTGGCTTGACAAGCAGCCAATTCTCCGCGTGTCTCAGCACTTTGAGCCAACAAGCTAAAATGAAAACAGATCTTGTCCCATAGTTACTGCTGGATGTGTATTTTCATTCATGGTGCTTATTAAGATGTAATATCAATAAATATTGTTTGGTGATATCACTGGGAAAGAGGAAATAGTAATTTGATATATTGTGGATATTAACAAAAGCTCCTTACGAAGATTCTGGAGTGCTTCCCCACCCTGGCACAGCATGTTTTTTCCTGTGTGACTGGGGTTGTTTTTACCATGTGAAGTGTAATTAGAATAATCTAGCGATTGGCATCCTCGATTTATTTATTTATTTATTTATTGAATTTCAGGCACTTTGATGCACTTGGTATTTTTTTCTGTTTTAGACTAACCCGTAACCTGTCTAAACACTAAAAAGCTATTGGCTATTAGGAGATGATTTACATTGTTCTTTTTTTTTTTGTTAAAGTTTGAAATGATAAAGGTTAAGCTATACAAATTTTAAAATAATCTTATTTATAGTCGGCGCGATGAGTGAGGAGGACGCAAAAGGTTTTCTCTTTCTAGGGGAGGCTTTGCAAAAAATAACAGAGACGCACTGGTTTAATCCATATAAGTGGTTTTCAAAAATACGAGCTGGGGTGAGACATTGAATGCATCTAGACAGTTCCACGGTTCCCTGACTATGCAGCCGCTGCAGGAGTGTTCCATGAATAGATGAAGTGTCATGCACGTCCGAGGAGCGCTGTGCATCTACAATACAACGTACATAAGCAGCATCTTTGATGTCCCCTATATCTTTACGTGTCCATACCGAGTTTAGGCCGATCATGCAAAACAAATGTGGACGGCGTTCACGCATTTACGTTGGACATAATTGTCAAACAACGGTATTCATAGATCCATTTTTTTTCATCCGTTGAATCGCACGGATTAATTTTAATTGTGAAGAAATAGAAACACCTTGGGAGATGGTGATACTATTCTTTCTCCTTAAATCGTTGAAGTTGAATGTGGGGGCGGGGTCGCTGTTTTGCACGCATTACAATGAAGAGTCAAGGTCACACGCGGAGATGACGTTTCTTTTGGCACCGTGTCGCGCCAATTTTTCGGTGAATTTCCGTCATGTTGCGTGGGATGTAGGTCAACGTCCAGCAGGTTGTTTCTGATCACGAGAAGAGGGACACGCGCATCATTAGGGATGTTTCCTCGGAATATCATTCAGTGCTGTCGTTTGCTGTCAAAATTGCCATTGTGACAGACAGCAAACAATAACAAAACGTTCAAAGGCCCGAATTTAAGTTGCTTCGAGCAGCGGCACCTAATAAAATTCGGCAGCGGAGGGGTTAAGGTGGAGCCTACCCACAGGCTGCAACGCTCTCTGTCTTTCCTTATATGGTAAAGGGCGAAGCTTGACGCTAGATTATCGCAAGTAATGGCCGACGGTTGCACTTGAACTCTCTAAATGTGACTACGTCTATTTTCAGCAGTCGGTCATAGATATTCTGTCCATGTACCATCCATCCGTTGTCTGTGGAACGCGTGCGCCAGACACCGCAGGCATTACAGCGCACACACGCAGTCTCGTTTCATTTGCATTAACAGTACATTTGCAGAAATGTAAATGTTAAATAGGCATACAATCAATTGGAGGCGTGTGTGTGTGTGCGCGCGCGCAAGTGTATGATCTTGCGGATGTGTGCGTGCGTGCGTGTGCGTGTGTGTGTGTTTGTGTGTGTGTGTGTGTGTGTGTGTGTGTGTGTGTGTGTGTGTGTGTGTGTGTAAGGTGGGATGCCGTTGCGCTTTTATCGTTCAAGCATTCGCTGCCACCTGCCACAACTACAAGTCAGCGTAAAGGCCATAGACGTAATTTTTGGGAGTCATTAATGTTAAACATGGATTTCTGGTGTTTCTCTAAGCAAATAAGTAGCCCAAATAGTCTCGGTAAGCAGCAAAATAAATAAATGAGTAAACATCAATTCAATGTAAAGGACGCTATAATGAATGATTGCGACATTTTTCAACCTTTTTCTCTCTTGTCTAATCGGACCAGGTTTTTGAAATACAGTACCTGTGCGTGACGTTCGATCCTTCCTTGATGGGGTACTCAAACTGCACAACATTCACGCGGGAGCAATCCTTGCGTCAAAAACGAGTTAAAAATGGGGTGCAGATATCATGGCAATCTTTCACAGTTAAATTATTCTGCCAATTCGTTCAGCTTCAGCCTCCCCTATCTTGGCTGTTGTTTACACTCTGTTTACACGACAGAAGACTTTTGCACTATATTAAAACGTTCCACAAGTGCTTCACGATTGTGCTGTCATTTTTCCGTTTACAAATTGCGCTTTTGATGTTTATAATTGTTGTTGTACAGAGTTAAGTAATCATTATTAGATAATGAACAAACTGGGTGTACTGTAAATTAGTGTTAAACTGAAGCTATTGGTTCATACAAATCCTTTAAATTAAAAAAAAAAGAAAAACAATACATAACCTATATTAGACCAGCATGATAGGATTACAAATCTCTGTGTGATTAGCAGTCAGTTACCATAGCAAACTATCATCAATATATTAAACTGTTAAATTAGTCCTTCCTAATGTTGTGGGTGATATATTTCCAAAGCTGCAGATTCATCTTCAGTAAAATAAAGTTTTGTTTACAGCTTTACTTTTTTATAAAGTAATAAAGCATGTAATTGCTTTGCAGCCCCCCGCCCATTTCATCATCTTTCGAGAAGGAAATGAAGGGAAAATGTGATTTTTATCAGGAGGAGCAGTGATGAGGAGAGTGTCTGCTTTATGTCTACTGAATAATGTGAGAAACTTCACACAAGTCCCAGTTTGTACGTTTGATTGTTTTGTGGTACATCTGTATTGACAGGGCAGAGAGGATGAGGAGCAGGTGTGGTGATCTATTTCAGATGACATTTCCACCAAGAAAGAAATTGGTTCTCGCTTGCATCACAGCACTGCACTGTCGATCAATGGGCAGCAGTCGAAAACACGGGATGGGGAGGGATGAGGTCATTAGGAACAGTTTGCGTGTGCAGCCATACAAGCAATTAACCAAATGCAGAAAATTAGTTAACAGCTGGGCTGTATAGTGCTAAGCATGTCTGACTCACACTCCACAGTTTCTGGGATTGTGCGCTTATTCCCAAGAGGGACTTCAAATTCCTCCCACATTCCAAAAACATGCATGAAGAAACTGATTTGTCCAAAGGTGTGAATGTGAAAGTGAATGTTTGCACATGTGCCTATAGATTTGCTGGAATAGAAAGTGAATGCTTTGAAAGCTTAATAATTACACAGGTTAACCACACGAGATTAAAAAACAAAAAAAAAAAACGTTCAATAGCAACAATAGTACAATGTTTGCCAAACCTCTAAGCCAAAAGCAGATCACTATATAATGGGCAATCTATTAATTTAATAAAAAGTGTTTCCGCAGCATACAACAATGCAAACATTGAATGTTTGTTTTACATGTTAATTTTACGTGGTGTAAAATTTTTGAGAACGACTGGCTTAGTACATGCAGTGACAAAACATTTGCATGTTTGCCATTACACTGTCAAATGTCAGAACAATCAGTTCCATGAAATAAACTGACTTTTAAATTGGCCCAGCTTCAAAGCAAGGTTGCTCTTTGGATATGACGCAAAGTGAATGATTTTGTTCTAGAGTGAAGCTGTTGCCATCACACACACACAAAAAACAACTTTATGAGCCATACAAAGAATATTGGATATATTTATACTGTTTTCTGTTAAATACATATCAAGAGAGGCAAAAAAAAAACCTCATAGAAAGACTTTAAAAAGAGGGAACAGGAAGGTTTTTTCAAAACAGTACTGTCACCCGGTGGTGCTGATTTTGTTTCTGTTGGCAGGCAGTAAAAGAGCCAATCTGAACCCTTATGTGGTATATGGTCAGTGTGTGGCACTCTTTTGCATCACCGGAAGAGGCAAAAGGACCAAAATATCCATAAACTACACATGAGGTTCAAGCTTTGTCATTTGTTCACCAGTAAGTGGTGCTTATAGACCTGTATGTTCAACAGTGTTGGGAGTAATGCATTACAAAAGTAGTGTGATTACTGTGATGCATTACTTTTTGCTATAGCGTGGTAGGGTAATGCATTACACACAAAATAGTAATGTTTTTCTCAGTGCAAATGAGAGTAATGCAATGCATTTTTAGCCTGAAAGTGGAGTTTATTCCTCAAATTTGCAGAAAACATCGTGAGATCAGATGAGAAAAGTCAGGAGGAAAATGTTTACTTCCTGTTATTAGTATCTACTACTGCAGAGATGAGTGCGGCAGTAGCAGACAACAAGTTGAACATAGATATACATAACACAAGATGAACATACGCCCATTACTTCCAGTTAGTCAGAGACGAGAAGAATATAATAGTTTGCATTTTGTGCTCGACACCTAAAGAGCTGTCCACGTTGCCAAAATAGCACTAGTAATTTGACAAACCATTTAGAGAGTGGGGATTAAACAAAGCAGGTAAAATTATCGTTCTCTTGCTCAGGGACGCCACTTCAACCTCAAGAGGTTAGGAGACTTGTGGCAGAGTATGTCGTACGTAAGAAATGCTGCCGCTTTCCGCAGTGGATTCGCCAGCATTTCCAAATCTTGTCAGCAAAATCCCTCTCGCAACTAACAATAATGACAAGGAAAGCTAACTCTAATTTTCACTGTACAATTGCTATAGTCCAGTGCGTCTCAATTATATTCTGCCACCCCCCCTCAAAAAAAGAAGAAGAAAATAACCGAGTGCATCAAACCTGAAACAAAAAACAAAAGATGAAAATTCATATTTTATTGCAATTACATTTCGCATGACAAAAACAAAACCTTTTCTCTGGGGCCATCCGTGACCGCCCCCGGCATCACCCCTCTCCCCCCAGGGGTGCCCTCCCCACTATTTGAGAAGCACAGTTATAGTCTATAAATGGTTCTGGTCCATGTGCAGCAAGATGAAGCATACAAAA
Organism: Hippichthys cyanospilos; assembly: GCF_059441005.1. NCBI lineage: Eukaryota > Metazoa > Chordata > Actinopteri > Syngnathiformes > Syngnathidae > Hippichthys > Hippichthys cyanospilos. The sequence continues at coordinate 6,602,681 of NC_142375.1, read as the reverse complement.
ACTCATGTTAAGCAGTACATTAAACACAATAACGATGACGTATGCTAGCTGCTAATGTTGGCCGCACCAAAACCATCTTTTTTTGAAACGTATGTTCCGACCTAAGCCGACTGAACTTGAAATTGAATATGAACATTGAAATTGTGGAATGCGCTAATTGTTTCTGCCTAGAGCATAAACAATGCATCACTATGCTGTGAAGCTAAGTAATAAAGAGATTAAAATACAAAAATAGATTCCGTTTTACAATACAATCCATTTCAAATGATTTGTACTATTTTTAGGCTGAAGCCAACCTTCCACTAGATCATGTGTAATGAGCGTAATGAGCTACATTTAAATGGCAAATCTATATTTCCAGTTATCTCGGTAGTAGAGTAATATAAAATGCAATAGTGGCGTAATACCGTACATTTCAAATACAGTCCTATTGTAATGTAACTAATTACTTTACAGTTTTGAAGTAACTTACCCAACAGGCAAAATGATCATTCTCTTATTAAGAGAACAATGTTCAACATTGTATATGTTAGGTAAAATTAATTTTATTGCTCAATTTGTTGGTCATGTTCTATGATTATTATCATCACATATTTCTGCTTGCAGCTGCTGGTGCCCTTCTGCGGTGGTACTATTTACAGCTATCGAAAAAAGTAATGGCACATAGGGTTTTGTTGCTTTTAGATCTAGTCTCATAAGCTATGCTGATGTGCTTTACACACATCAAAATCAAAAACATGCAGGGTAGCGACCCTCAGGACATCTCAAAGGAAGCAGTTTCCAGAGGCGGTAGATCAGAGAGCGCAGTAGCTGTTGACAAACTAATATTGTGGCTGCAATAGCTTTGGTTGTGATCAAAAGGACAGCAATGAGCTAACGACTTCAAAATGTATTTCGAGATAATGTTTATCCATCCATCCATTTTCTAGAGCTGCTTATCCTCGCAGGCTTGCTTTTGCCCAGCAGGCTTCAGGCCGAAGGCAACACCCTGGAAGGGTTGCCAGCCAATCGCAGGGCACACAGAGACGACGACCATTCACGCACCCAATCACACCTAAGGACAATTTAGTATGTCCAATACACCTGCCATCCATGTTTTTGGAGTGCGGGAGGAAGCGGGAGTGCCCGGAGAGAACCCACGCGGGCCCGGGGAGAACATGCAAACTCCACACAGGAAGGCTGGAGCGAGATGGATTTGAACTCGGGTCCCTGACTAAATCAGCCACAAGTTCAAGGAATTTGTCTAATCCAGAGGTTTTTTTTTTTTTTTTTTAATTTCTAGCAAGGCTTTTATGGAAGTTGATCTAATACTGAAGAAACTGAGTTTCCCTGAAGCAGGCTAACCTGTACTGTTCGTAGTCACAGAAATCCTAGTCAGAATATTGATAAAATGGTTTAGTCAAAAAATTAACCCAACCTAGAGTAAATGTAAATCAATCTGCTGAAAATCCACAGCGACCCAGTGAGCGAGATGGGAAAACAACACAATATTTTTAGTGTGTTGTAAAAACAAAATGTGTTGGCCTGTAACACATTTTCAATTTTCAACAGACGACGTAAAGCAGCTCTCTGCCTACTCGCATATTCCAGCAAGTGCTGTGATAGGTCCAATTTGTGTCTTTATGTAAATAGCCAATAAGCATTCGGCACATGCAACTCATGTTTACTTACTTGCTCAAATTGTGGAAAAGATGTGAGTCATCAATGCACGTCAGTGATCGGGATAAGTGCTTTTGTTTGTGCGTCAGAGGCAGGTAGCAATGTTGACTTTGTGAGCTGTGACCGCAACACTCGGCTGACTCACAAACAAAGATGTGCACACAACCAAGCCGTGAGCTGCTTGATGTTGCAGACACATAGGCCCATTTTACATGACGTGTGCCATTGAGTGACTCACTGACGATCAGCTGTGCCATATGTGCAGACACACACGTGATTAAAGTTTTTGTGTTTGGTTCGTGTCGTACTGCAATTTCAAATGAGCAAGAACAGCAAGAAAAACAACAACCAGTTTTTTTTTTTTTTTTCCCAAATGAAAGAAGCTTGGTGAATTTGATATCTCAAGCGATATTTTAGTAATATAAGAGTTTGAGTCTAGTTGGGTTGATAGTAGATCATCATCAGGTTTGATATCAAGAAGGGTGCAAAATTGTATAAATATATACTAGCAGATGGGCTGGCACATAATAAAACACAATTAGATGCTTCCCATAGAAAGACTGCTAGAAAAGAAGGACTGGAGATCTAAAGGAAGGAGGAATGAAATGATTAACAGATTCAAGCTATTTTTCGAATCATTTTCTCTCAGGTTATTTGGAGCAAATAAAGTGAAGAGCTAGAGTATTTGTGCCAGAGGAATGAATAATAAAAAAGCACTAAAAGCCAAAAGCCAAAGTGTGGGGGAGGATCCTGCCTCGGGAAAAACAAATAAAATATACAACTTGTCATTTTTGAGCAATCCGACTCTAATATGCAAAAGTGAGGATTTACACAGTTTGTGGCAATTGAAACACTTTTTCCCCCTTTCCCCCCTATTTCTCCCTCAATCTCAATGGATTCAGGCTAGCATGAAAAACAGTTTTGCTTCTGGCATAATGAAACAAAAACCTAACCCTTTGCTGCTCGGTAAGTGTTAGCTCTACAAGTTGACTCAGAAATATATTGCATTTTGTTATTAAGTGGGAAAATGCAATGCCCCATGGGGGCGAAAAATAATTACAGCACTTTTACACTGTCCTGTAAATCATGTTTACATCATGGAAAGGAAGACACAAAGAGAGCGCAAATGTTCTGGTGGCCATCATTGTTTTCTTCACCATGAAGGAAGACCATTCCCAACAGCCACTACTGGACAACATCAACTTGACGTCTGCCACCTGGATATAATCTGCCACTTGGCTACATCACACTTTTTTTCGACAGCAATGTCATGTAGAATAAAAACTCAGGGACATCTGCAGGGGTCGGGTGGAAACTATGTGGAATATCCAACCGTGTCTTATGTTATAATAGCATTTTTTAAACATTAATAACCCTTTTACATTTGAATAATACATTTTTTTTGCTGGTTTATAATGTTTACATAATGTGAGTGTGGCTGGTGTTAGTTCCTAATAGACAATTTGCACATCTATAAGTGAAACCTCATGGGGGAATTGCTCCAATCGCTCGTCAACAGGCAGCCTGATGTGTGGGGGTGTTTTTGTCAGCAGCCATCTGAATTCATATACTGTACGTGACAGTGCTGGGAGTTATGCATGACAGAAGTAATGTAATTACTGTAACACATTACTTTTTGCTGTAATGTGGTAGTGTAATGCATTACACACAAAAAATAGTAATATTTTACAGGTTGAAAATGGACAATACTTACACAAGATGGACATATGCCAATTACTTGCTTGGCTTCTCAGTCTGCCTAAGGAAATGAATTACTTTGTTTAACCATGATTTCTACGTTTACTGTGATGATACTGAATATGAAGTTATAAACGCAACCCTGACATTTTGAATGTAAATTACTTTTGGCAGGCATATGTAGGTTTTGAAACTACGAGTAGCACTGAATTGCTGTGTACTTTTTTTTTCTCTGGGCTCAACAACTGTCACACGCTAGCATTCAGAATAAGGTTCCGTTTGAAGAAACAACTCAACTGTGCCTCTCTTATATTTGAACTTCAATCTCCAATATCAGCAGGGTGCAGCTTGCACACAATTTACCTAGAGGTAAGAAATATCCTACACATATAGATATAATGAAAACCATTGATACACGTATAGCACAAACAAGCATTCTTTTAGGGACTGTTTTTGTGACTTTTATGTGTACATTTCCATTTCGGAAAATATGATTCAGTAAAAGTTTATTTGATTTATTTTGTTGACTTTTTCAAACTGCTTCACTGAAACATGAGCTATAACCTTATGTATCCCATCCAAAATTAAATAATTACATCATAGTAAAAAAGATATACAGTACTCCTTTGCATAGCAGTCAACATCTTATCTCATTGAAAGATGACTAGTTGAATTTGATTTCGTTGTTTTACTTTGTATTTCTTAATGTTTCATGAGCATTAATCTTCACTGCAAAAAGTAAAAAGGACTTATAATAAGAAACATATTCTCATTTTTGTCTAAATCATTTTGTCTAAATAAAAAATTCCTAAGAATATTTATTTCAAGATATTAATTCTTGCATTTTTTATTTAGACTTCTTTGCTCAAAACATTTATGTTTTTCCTCATAAGATGAAAAGATCATTTTGATTCATCTTTAGTTTAAGACCAAGACTATGCAATTTTCTTTATTTAGGAAAAACAAAATCTTATTGTAAGAACAAACTTAAACATAAGGATTTGCTTTAAACATTGAACACAAGCCACCTATGATTTTCTACACTGTATTTTAAGGCAAACTTCATATTAGTGGTCATTCTTTTATTTAACAAAGTCATCAGAAAGATTTTGGGGGTTGTCTTCTTTTAAAATGACCGCTCTGCATGGGCATAATTTTAAAAAGAATGTTCTAATTCATGACTAATTTAAGATGTATCTAGAATGGGTTTGTTTGAATCTTGCAAAACTGGCCTGAATTTTGAAATGAATGAGCAAGTATTGCTTCCATTTTGCTCAAGTAAAGATTATTTGTATAGCCCTGGATCAGACCAGGTTAAAAAGAAATCAAACAGAACTTTACAAATACACAACAGCATCCCTTGAACAAAGTGCCCAGAAGAGGAAGAAAAAACTCAAAAACCACATCTGGGGAAAAAGAGAAACCTTCAGAGGAGACCGCAGGTGGGAGGAGCCCCCTTCCATCACGTCCCATATTAAGCAGTAACTGTCCCGTGCAAAGTTGCCTTGACGACAGGTGATGGGTTAAGATCCTCCTTACAGTCTTGCCTAGTGGGTCTATCCTCACAAAACCCTCTTCGATTGATCAGCGCAGGGCCACATGACATGACATTCAATTCATCTCTCACCATCTAGCCCCTTCTCCAAACCAGGTGAAGGGGGCAGCAGGGAAAAGGACGCTGCAGTCAGACAGACCAATTAACTAAATGCTTGAGAGTAAAAGTTGGGATTTAAAGATTTCTACTTAGGTGGCTGCGTGAACTTCCATTGGTAGGGCATTCCACTGGTGCGCAAATGGAAAAAGCCCGAGATTCAGCCAGACATCTTTTTAGCCCGCGGGGTCATTAACAAACCAACGCTTTGTGACAGAAGTTGTCGGGACGGAACATAGGGTGATAATAAGTCCATGAGATAGGAAGAAGCTAAGCCGTGTCAAATTTTATAAGTGATTTAACAACGCCTTAAATTTGCAAGTTGGCTCGTATCGGGGTAATATGATGGAACTTTCTTGTCCTTGTCAAGAGTCTCGCTGCTGCGTTTTGTACTGACTGCGGGCTTGTAGCGCAAGACATGGGAAGTCCAGAAAACAATACGTTATAGTAGTCAAGCCAGGATGTAACAAATGCATGAAATAAATATTTAACTGTATATTAGGACCATTTGCTTAAACCTAGCCTCGAAAGAAAAACAAAGGCAAATTTTTATCTCCATTTTGAAAAATCTATTCACCAGATATTTCCCGCTGGTATGGCTCAATGGTAGAGTTGTGATCCACCAGCCAAAAGACTGTGAATTCAATCCACGCCCATTGTGAAACTGTCAAAGTGCTCCCTGAGCAAATCATGAACCTCCAGTTGCTCCTGATGCTGCGTCAGCAGCAGGTAAATGAGTGGTCAGTGTGAAAAGCACTTTCAGTGCCCAAGGTAGAAAAGTGCTATGTAGGTGCAAGTCCATAATTTGACCTTGTATTGACAACTATTTGATTACATTTTATTTGCAACTTGTTTAGATTAAAAACGTCAGACTTATTTTTTTTTAACTCAGACAAAAAAATCTAACAATTAGAAAAAAATATTAGATTTTCGAGGCGAGAAAAAAATAAATGTTTACCCAATCGGCAGATTCTTTTTTGCTTGAAACGAGAAAATGTACCTAGTTTTTAAAATATGTTTTCTTTCTTGTATTTTTTTTTTTTGGTCCAGCACTTTTTGCAGTGTGGAGAGGTGAACATAAACTAGCAATGATGAAGCAAGATCTCTAAATATACATATGCACATTATTAAGAAGCCTGGGGATTTCAATTTGGAGTTTGTGGGATTTTACACACACACACGTGCGCACACACACGCACGCACATGCACGCATGCGCACGCACACGCATATCCACGCGTACACACATACACACATGCATACTGTATATCGTTTAACGCAAGTACAAGAGTTTTTTTCAATTGGTGTCACAGTGCAGTCTTTTAGTAGACATCTACTTTTATTTCATTACTCTTAAATATTTTGGATATTTCTAAAATCATCTCAATATGTTTAATGTCATAATATGCCCATTTGGTAATTTTCGTCATCTACTTTTGAGTTTTTCGCTTTTGATTTTGAATGTTGTTAGCTGTTATGTTTCAAAAAGCTTTGAGGTGTTGTCTGTTTATGAAAGGATGATGTACTGGTGATGATGACGACAGTAGGGGTGATACCTACCATCTTTAGAATAATATTACATAAACAATATTAAATCATCAGTACAAATCATAACAATAATAGGAATACAAATCATGAAATAATTATTATGCATTCATCTATTTTCTATAACTGCTAATCCTCACAAGGCTCAAAGACCTGCTGGTACCTATCACAGCTGACTTACGCTAGTGGGCAGGGGACACCCTGAGCTGGTTTCCAGCCAATCACAGGGCACACTGAGTTGAACTGCGATTTCTGCACTCAATCACACCTAAGAACAGTTTAGCGTGTCCACTGCACCTGCCTTGCATGATTTTGGAGTACGGGAGGAAGCCGGAGTGCGGCAAGAGAACCTACGCGGGCTCGGGGAGAACATGCAAACTCCACACAGGAAGGTGGATCTGAACTCGGGTCCCTGAACTGTGAGACGGACATGTTAACCACTGCGCCACCGAGCTGCCCAACAATTATTATATTTTCTTAAAAAATGAATAACCAATGAAATAACTAGTCAACTGAAAAAAAAAAATAGTGATATATTTTTGGCATCTCACTTTATGTTTTGCCAGGTTCTGTCACCTTCGATGTTGTCCAGTTTGCCCGGTTTTGTCATGGTTCTCAGAGCAAGTTGGGGTGCCTTTTGATTGCATTCTTTTTTGGCATATCCCAGCATGTAACGGTTTAGCAACTTTGGTTTGAACCAGAGCCACCGTTTTGTTGACATGGTTACTGGTTGTGCGAGTCTACTTCTTATGACAGCTACAGCCATAATAGGAACGATATCAGTCACGCCCTAAAAGAGAAGTCAAGTAAAAAGAAAAAAAAGATGTTCTAGTATGCACCATTCTAAACCTACTGTGGCTCTGAAGTGCAAATCACCGAAAAAAATATCCAAGCAAACAAAAAATGTAATTGCAAAGAAAAAAAAAAAACACTCACACACATTCCAAGACAAAACACAATGGCAAATATGAAATCACAACCAAAAAAGAAAATTAGTTGCACACAGTAAAACAAGAACATATTACAAATGACAGAAAAGCAAACATACGAAGCAGACACAGGAGCTCAGCAGACATGTTGTGACTTACTGGTCTGCGGTCACACCAAAATGCGTCGCGTAATGGCGGGAAATATTCAAGTGTCGCATTATGATTGCAATTATCCAAGAAGATTATGCTTATATGCTTTCCTAGTTACTGAGGAAAGCCTGAGGTAATGCTGATGATCTGGCCCCTTTCATGCTTTCAACTCCCATCTCCTCCTTTGCGTTCTCCGGTGAATCTTGTACACATTTCTATTGGAGTTTCCTCTTCCTGGTGGTCTTCCTGTGTTCCAGTATATACCCAATTATTTACAACAAATTTGAATAATGGCCAAAAAAACCCAACAAAACCCAACAACAACGGAAGAAAAAGACGAACAATAAACAACTCAACGATCCAAAACAGATGTTGAAAACTGCAACTCTAACATGTATAATATGTGCTATGGCCAACAAGACAGGGAGGTGATGTAAAGCCCTCAGCTTGTTCTAATTAGCAACTGCGCCGCATTTGGTTATGTGACTGTATCGATTGAAGTTCGCGCCACACATACTTACTATGAGAGTAGTGAACTACGATGAGTCAGTTCACACATTTAACTGCACTGTCCGATTCTCGTCGACATTGTTGGGCCAAAAATGAGAACAAAACATTTTTACTGTGACTACAGTTAATTTAGTACTTTTGTAAATATATAACTCAACTTTCAATTGTTTGTTATTGTATTCTATATATTTTTTAAAATGTCATTAACGTATTGTTGTTTTCAAATGTAATTTATTTTGTTACTTTTTGTTGACTAAAATAATCTTGGCTACTTTATGTTACATTATATATTATAAGATATGAAACAAAACTTTCATTTTTTGAAAGGAATCGTTTTTATTTTTTTTTAATCAAAAAATTGAGAACAAAAATGTTTTATTGTCCAATGTTTTTATTTTTTTCCCCACAAATGTTCATATATATGCCCATATGCATGAAAAATTGCATAATGATACAGTGTTACCCATCTGATTCTAACACCCAAAATGCCTTTACCTTTCCAGTCAATGTCCTTTCTCAGTAAATGGCTATGAAAGTACTGCAAAGCACCTTGACATGTTAATGGCCTGACAAGGCTACCACTGCCAAAAAACTTTCATCTTTCAAGTGAAGCCATTTTTATTTTGCTACCTTTGCTAGTTACTAAAATAAGAGTTTTGTCCTAAGTTTGGCCCTTCAATATGTGGAGTGATGGAGCACATGTCCCATCGCGAAAGGAGCAGGTGCCTTCTAGCGAATATTTCACAGCGGACGTTTTGAGAGGGAAAAGGGCAAAAGGGTACATTACATATGCATTTGTATCGCTGTAACCAGATGAAGTGAAAGCCAGGGTACTTCTTCGATTGTGTGTAATCATACGGTGTAAATGTTAAGCTTGCCCTGCAGCCACACTAGTGTTGCAGTGCAGGGGTTGGGCCATCCGTTTCACGTGCTGACTACAGCAGCAGTAGTGTTGTGGGTGAAGGGTGGAGAGAGAGGGGGTGGGTGGATTTTGGTCGGGTATCTGTTTGGAAGATGTGACGGGAGGGAGGAGGATTACCAGCAAATGCTGATTAGCTGACAGCTTAACGACACGCTGTGTTTTCCTTCTTGTCATGAGCACATGACCCGAGGCTGATTGGTAGGAAATGAAATGCTATTTTCATGTTTTTACATTTGTCAAGAGAGAGGGAGAGAGCAAGAAACTGGGGATTAATATTCACTTCGCATCAAATCCAACATGTCTCAGACAATAATAAATGGATGCCGTCGGTTTTGTATGCAGAGGATACGAATACGGTTCTTTCCATTTACAGTTTTGTTATTTTCATTGCACGGCTCTCTAAATTGTGTGCAATTACAAGCAATAATAGGTCTTATATTTGCGTTGGGTTCATGCAAACACAGAGAAAATCTCATTAGTATTATCTTGGCTTGAACACTTGACTGTGAATATGAGTCAGTGCATCCAAAAGGGCTGTTATGATAAGGCCGCCATACATTTCATCGCCCCGGTGCCTTTCTCCCCGACATGAATGATTGTGGGGTGGCGCTGAGTGTTGTGCTTGTGAGTGAATGGCAGTGGCCGTTCTATGTTTTCTGGCTCATTGCCTCAAAACGACTCTCCCAGCGTCACTGTCAACAAGGGCTGCGGGAGAGAGGATTTTCGTCTTTTCCTTCCCGTTCCTTTGCTCGGCTCCTGTGTGCTGCCGCTCTGTCTTTTCTCCTCTCCTCAAGCCTGCCAGGCCTTCTTTTCCATGTGTCTCACTCTCCTTTCTCAGAGCAGGGAGCCCCCCCCCCCCTCTCCCCATGCCATCGCTTCCCTGGAGCTTCTGGGGTGGGGGATGGGAAAAAGGGAGGGGGCGGCGTGGGGAAGAGGAGGCAGGACTGAAGAGATAGTCTGCCAGGCTTGCGGGGAGGCGGTGGAATTCTGCAGGTTGCCACGGTGAGCTCGTCGATATCACATCGAGTCACTTAGCTGCCAAATGAACGAAGCTTTTCTCTGCCCTTCGTCTGCTCCACAGCGGAGATGGATTGCGAGTATTTGTGCGCGCCCCCCGCCCAGGCTACTGTTGCTGTGCTTCTTTTAGCATCACATATATCCTGTAGAGTTGGGCAGCGATTTCAATTTGAAATGACAGCCTTTGCAGCAACATCATTGTAAAAAATAACGCCTAAAATAACCCTAACCCTGAATTCCATTAGCATGAACTTAGATACTAAAGAATAAACATAATGGATTGGAAGGTTTTAAGGAAGCCATTTTTATCGGAACGGTTTGGGTCTGTTTATATTTATGCTAGCCTCTGGCTGTTTGACTTCTCACGCAAACATTTTCATGTTTTTATTTAATGAGATGTCAGGTATTCAAATGATCCTAGGTTTCACAGTGATGGATGCTAACGCCCGCCAACCTGCCAAATGTGAGTGAATTTCATTAGTGGCAGATAAGTCTGTCACATCCACATGTTTGCTTTTTGACACATTAATTAACATGAAATATGTATTTCTTCTTAAAAATTTAAGGAGCAGTGGTCCTTGGTCAAAAAGTTTACGTTTGAGACGTAATTAGTGATTACAATGGTTACCAATAAACCTGTCATCTGTGCTCATTGAATGTGGCGGTTAAGAATAAAGACAAGCTGACGAGATTGTTCCCAAAACCTTTATGGGCCTAAGTAAGGGAGTGCAAAAAAAAAAAAAGCCATTATGTTCGACTTGTATTCATAATTGAACACTGCGTTGTATTCTCATCATTGCATTTCTGTTTGAGTTTTGTAAATGAGGAACCTGCCCTAAAAGTACTTTCCTAAAACTCTGGCGCAGATAGGGCTCATGCATTGTATTGCTGAAAGTGAAAAACAAACAAACAATCAAAAAATAACAATAAAGGCTGCTTTTTTTTTTTGTCCAATCCTTTCACCTTTACATCAAAGGAATTCCACATCCAAGGGAAAGCATCAAAGGAAGCTAACAGGGAGCTAAAATCTCACCCAACAAATTTTAACACTTGGCAATCACACTACTAGGAGTGTGCCATGTTTTGGCTAAAATATTGTGAGAATGATGAGGAAAAAAAAAGGTCAAATTACTGCACAATGTTAAAGAATCATATTTTGAAGTAAAATGAGCCCCACTATAAACATCAACCTATTAGAGATGAATACTTTATAATTAAACATTTATGTAGTCATCGTTTGAATCTGCAGAGTTCATTTGCTTAAAAAAAATAAAAAGTTGGATATCTAGTTTATAAACCTTTGGCATGCCATCATCAATTTTATTCACATTTAGCACAACCCACTTTATGTAGAACATCAAGTGACCAAATCAATTTTAAGAATTTTTTTTTAATTTTAATTTTAATTTAAATTTTTTGTCTGAAAAGGAAAAATATCTTGTTTTGCAAAAAATTCTCACACAGCATCAGGAGCAACATGTGATTCAAAGACACTTTGACAGGGTCACAATGGTCAGCGGATTGAACCCACAGCCTCGAGGTTGCTAGAAGACCACTGAGTTATTCCACCAGAAACATCTTAAAAACATCTTTTTGATTCATTTTTCTAAATGTAGTTTAACATGAGCTTTTTCCCCTCCTGTTTGAGACTAGATTTAAGCAACTTGACCTAACGTTCAGTAAAATGTAAGCAATATTTTCTCGAAGATTTAATGAGACAGGCCAATTTTGCTAGATTCAAGCAAGCCTTTCCTCAATGCATTTTCTTAAGTAAGTCATCAATTAGAAGATTTTTCTCAAAATTATACCTATGCAAAGGTGTAATTTTAGACTTTATTTATTAAAGCAGTGACTACAATTCAGTAGACTTAAGTAAACATAATTCTAATATGTAACTCAACTTCAATTAGTAGAGGTAAAAACAGAGTAGGAAAACATAGGTGTCTTGCTGTAAATGCTTAAAGCAATGCTTATGTGTAAGTTTGTTTCTTATCATAAGATTTTATTTTGGCTATCATTTACTACTTTTAAGAAAAATGGTATTGTTCTTAAAACGGAGATACATCATTTCTGATTTGTGTCTTTTGGCAAAACTTAAATTTGAGCATGTCATTCATATGACATTGCTTATGATAATATTTGTTAACTCATAAAGACATCTTGTGTAAACAAAAACCAGGCTGACAGTTGTATAGTTTCTGGTTGCCAGTTTTAGAGTTTGGCCAGTCACCGGAACCAAAGGAAGTGCTTTGTTGTCATCAAATGTGGAAGTTGGTTGCGCAGAACTCTTTTCTATTAAAAAAAAAAAAAAAGGATAGGATGGGTGGGGTGGGGTAGTGAACTGAGTGTCTAGTGTCTCGCAAAAAAGGTCAGATCATGCCTCAGAAGTTGCCAAAATGTATTACAATTACGAATTACCCAAATGGTTTTTCCTAAGATGTTTCACATCCATAGATGCTGAAAGTCATGCAATTTTGTGAGGAAGCATTGAATGTGCAAGTATATATGAAAGTAATAGTTTAACTGTCTTTATAACGCTCAACTTGTCAAATTTAGTATGGGGGTTATAAGAGATTCATAAAATCTTTTTATTGCCTAAAGAATCCTCCGCTCTGAAAAATGTGTGCGTGATCTGAGTGCAAAAACATTAATTTCACTTCTTTTACATATTATAATGTCCAAAGCGTCAACTAGTTAGCAGTTTCCAAAAACTCTAAAGTTAGAACTATGTCCATTAATTCCCTAAAAAATGATTTCACTGATAGGTAAGCAGCAGAGTGATGTGATTACAAAAGCCTTTTGTCCTCATTGACTGCAGAGCAGAAAACACTTCTCGCACATATAGTCACAAAATCTGAAAGAATATTTTATTTGTATGTTTTGCTCTTGGTGGAAACAAAGAGGACGTGGTTTCTTCGCAAAAGTGTTTTAGATTTCAGCACAGCTTTGAAATTGTGTCCACTACTGTCTGGCGGAAGCTTTCATTACACTTTGAGGCAAAACGTCTTATGTTTCCTCTGCTTGTGTTTCCCCATCATATTTTATTAATATTCTTTGTATGTCGCAGTAAGCAGACAGTGTATATGCTAAATATGCAAGCAGTGCTGTGTGCACAACAGCGAGAGCGAGCCCATCTACTAATGTCATGCAAATTACAAGCTGCAGGCCCGCGTTGTGGGAACAAGGCCATTGATTGGAGCACCTTGCACTGTTGCTGAGCACCCCTCAAAAGTGTCCTGTGGGGGAGCAAATACGCTTATTGTGAGTTCATTTTAATTTTTCAAGAGGCTCTTATGTGGTGTGAGGAAACAAGCCTTAGGAGAGAGAGGGAGAGAAGTGACAGTAATCTAAGGTCAGTACTGTTAATTAGTGTCTAGACCTGTTAAGTAAAGAAACTGATCAAATAATGCGAATGCCCACTTGGACCAAATATGGACAGTGCGCATCCGCCAAAACATGGAACTAAGGAAAAACGTGGAACTCAGGAAAAAAATAATCAGCTTTAATCCCCGTGCAAAATAGCTCAACTGGAGTCACATGTTCCTTGGAAATGACTGCGATAACACAATCTGACTCATACACAAAGTACACTTCCGCGGTTAAAGCCACAGTCGCTCTTGAGCGACAATGTTTTGTCTTTCAAAGGAAAATTCATTTCATGGGCCCTTTTACAATATGAACTGAAAGAATGACTTGGTTTATAAGGCAATAAAATAGCATATTTTTTTTAACGCTCAAAAGTGACCAAAATATGAACAAGATTCCTTAGTTATTACCTAAACCTTCAGGACATTTGTGACGCTGTCTTGTGTTGAGGTTTGAGCCAAATGGGTAAGATTCTTGCTTGGAGCAAATTAAAGAGCCCCATGAAATAGAAAACATTTCCGTGTAATACATTTAATTTTATTTATCGTATTTATTTTTTTACCACTGAGGGTAGCTCAATGGCAGAGTGATTAGAATGTCCGCCTCACAGTTCAGAGTTCCAAGTTCATTCCCAGTTCACTTCGGCCCTCCTCTGCGGAGTTTGCATGTTTTCCCCATGCCTGGCTTCCTCCCACACTCCGAAAACATGCATGGCAAGTGTATTGGACACTCTAAATTGTCCTTAGGGGTGATCGGAAGCATAAATGGTTGTCCGGCCCTATGTGCTATGCAATTGTCCAGAGACCAGTTCAGAGTGTTCCCCGCCTAGTTCCCGGACGGCTGGGATAGGCACCAGCGACCCTTGTGAGCGGCTACAGAAAAAGGATCAATGGATGTATGCATGTTTAATACTGACAAAAAAAACGTTTTACCACTTGAATCAATCATTGAGAAAGTTATTTGACCACAATGTCTATGTTTAAGTTCATCAACACATGATAGACAAATATATGATTTGTGGCATTGATTAAGGCAAGATAGTTTTTCCTCTTCACATTTGCAACATGTTTGGATTCGTCTGGCGTGGTAGAACTGCGAAACTCAATCAGATCGACCAGTTACAATGTGCCGCAAACTGCGAGTCGCTGACCCGTTTTAAGCGTAATAATCCAAACAGGCCCTGATAAAGAAGCACAGGGTATGGCTTTTTTTCCTGGAGAAAACGAAGTACAAAGCAGAGCTGCGCTCCCGGCGCCCTTCTTTCAGCAGCGTAGCCTCTGCTCTGTTGGTATTAATCACCTTCATTCCCAGCTTTGCCCTCATGGCTCTCTCCTCACACACTGTATTCAACTTGACATTTTCCTCCTCTTGGACACGTCCACTCAGAACCCAGGAGCCTTTCTGATATGTGGGAACATTTTCTCTGACCAGACATCTCGCACCCTTGGTAACACCTCAGATGAGAGGATGGACTTGAGAGGAGGTGGGCCGGTCAAAGAGAGTGACAAAAGAAGAAAAAAAAAGAGAGTGGAAAAAAAAATCCATGGAATGTGAAGATATTGTTCAGCTATATCATATGTTACATAACATATTGTTGGAATATTACTTCTCATGTCCTCGTATTCCAAAATGTTCATATCTCCCCTCCACACACGTCTTTTCTTTCTTTTCTTTTCATTTTTTTGGCCATATTAGACCCTGTTCATAGGCTTAAAGTTTCCTTTTTTCATTCTGGGTCTTACCCATTTGTTTGATGGACACAAATGGGTATAAGGAAGCGGATAGGGCTTGAGCGACTGAGGAAGAAAGTATTGTATAGCATTAGATCTTTTTAAACAGACATTAGAGTGAGAGACGGTGAGAAGAATTTGATTAGATTCAGAGGGAGGTTTTTGAATTACACTTGAATTTCATTGTGAGTAAAAGAGCTGCAGACAGATAAGAGCGCTGGGGGTGAAGGAGGGAGATTTGGAGCATTAAGGCTAAATTAGCAGGAGTGGGCCTGAGAGAAATTAGATTTGATTCAGAGGCTGAGCGGGGGGAAAAAAATGAGCATTATCCTTGAGATCTGTGGAAAGTCAGATGAGGAAGAAGTCAAAAGCGTGAGAGGAGAAATGGAATGGAATTTTGTGAAGGAAATGGGAAATAATATGTACACCTTGAAACAAGAGTGCCTCAAATGAGACTTTTTTTGATTTGTGAGCAGGCACTTGATGAATTTGCTTGCTTTGTCTTGGGAGTGAAATGAAGAAAAAGAAGAAAGCCATTGTCCCAAGGCACCTTAAAACAAACATATAAAAACACAAAAGCCAATAGGAAGCACTGATAAGGACAATTCAAAAGATGCTAACACTGAACAGCTGGGCAATCCGACTTAATTTTTTGTCCTCACTACCTTGAAACTAGGCACATCATCCACAATTGCAGCAGTTTGTTTCTGACATTTGACTCCAAGGGGAAGTCAACAACAATTTTTTTTATGACAAATATGTGTTCTCTCACGGCATTCTGGCACTGTGTTCTAATTAAACCTGTACTTGGAAAATAAAGAAAGCAGCAAAACCCACCCGTTTTTACTACACAGTGGCAAAATGGAAGCCTCATGAGATGATCAAAAAGGTGGATTTTGAATTTTGCTGCCTGAAATTGCTCACAATGCCATGTTTAGGCTTGTGGTATCAAATAGTCTCTATTTTTCATGATTAAAAAGCATAAAACATATTTTTTAGGGGTGCTGGAAAAAACACATTATAACGTAAAGGAACATTTTGGGTGGACCTCCTTTAATTATTATTGATACAATTAATTACATTAATTCTATTTAAATTTATAAGTGTTGATAACTGGTGTTACACTACATCCATATGACTTCTTTAGCTCTTTGCAGCTGTTTTGCCTTTCCTCTAAAAGTGCGTGTTATATTATTGTGGTGTTGCTGCGGAGATTGCCTTGCCTTTAAATTGACAGGTAACATGGAACGATGCTGTTTTTAAGACAGGAACTGTCAGCGTAATGTTTGATGACAGAAAGCTAAAAAAAAATCGGTTTTAGCATCATGTGATGCTTCCTAAAATGTTGTACGACATCTGATACATGTCTGGCCAGTTGATAGCTCATTTGAATAACTTGAGTACAAAACTACATCTTTGTTACTACATTTTTTTTTGTCAAAACCGAATACATTTCCCCTTTCATTTGACAACTGAGTTAGAGTTTTCATAATTTGAAAATATTAAAAAATGCTTTTCACGGGTGCTGGAAAAGATTATCGGCACTCCAACTCAACCAGTGGAGAAAATGTATGATTATACAGTGTGCGAAAATATGCTGTGGAGCCAAGCTATCGCTGCAGTGCCAAACGAAGCCTCGTCTGCGTCCCATCACGATTCCTGCGCCCTTAGTAGGTTTTACAGCGCTCATAAAAAGCCCCCAGTGGCTTCATCCACACGCAGGGAAGACCACAGGAGCCACGCTGCCTGTGTCTCACTTGAATAGTCTCAACTCTGACGTCTGTTAGAGCCTCCAAAACATCATTAAAACCCAAAGGCTCCCTTTTGACGCACACACCATCCTGCGCCCCCAGCCCACAAAGTAGTGCGGTAATCATGTTTAAACAACACTGTGTTTGGCGACGGCATGCTCCCCACAGGCCCTGAACAGGTGGTCATTAACGGCTCATTACCTCTGCCAGGGAGGATATGTTTTCATCACCTTTTTTTGGGTCAATTAACGGGATAACACAAAAGCCACCAAAATTAAAACGAACAACAACAAACACAACATCAAGCAGGAAATTCTGATTTGCCAGGAACAACCCATGATTTATAGGTATGGATAGAAGATTTTTTTTAAACATTTATTTTGATATTCAAACACTATATTGGATGTATTTTGATTTATATGACATATATCATTTATATATTGTTTTTTTTTCAAATATTTAAATGTTCTTGCCTCACTTTTCCTTTTGAGTTCCACCACTACACACCTGCCCAGTGCTCAAATCAATGGCCTGGAGGTACGCAGGCAACGTGGTGGAGGCTTAGAGAAGACCTTTCTTTGTCCATCTTTTTAACTTGTCTCAAAAGACATTTCTTATTCTTTTGCCTTTGACACTTTTTCCTTGTTTTTTTTTTTTTTGGTTACTGAACAACTGAACCATCATTCACAAAACCCTCTCATTTTAAATATGATTTTTTTTTAAGGAGTTGAAAAAAAGATCGAATAAAATAAACATGGTTGACAGTCGTTTATTTTGTAATTTTGGAACGTTGAATGGAATGAAGAAAAATGTAATAATAATGAAATAAGGAATGTTAAAAAGGCACATTCACATTTCTAAGACATTGAGAAGTCCAATTTAACACCCAAACACAAACACAAACACACACGCGCGCACGCACGCGCACACACACGCACACACACATGCTCACAATGATTGGCCTCATAAATCAGCAGGCTTACTGAGACTGCTGGAACCCAAGGACAGCCCCAACACGTGGAGCTAACATGGCCAAGACCTTCTGGTCCAGTGCCACCCTCTCTCAGCGTGTGTGTGTGCTTGTGTGTGAGAACGAAGCTACTTGAGAGGCACTCATACCATAAGGCAAAAGGAATGAATCCACTTTATGTTGAAAGCAAAAGTACGGAACTGTTTGGCATCCAATACATGTCTGGCCAGATGACAGCTTCATTTGAACAAGCTGAGTATAAAACTGCGTATCTTTGTATTTGCCAAAACAGAATGAAGCCTTTGTGCTAGATGCCTTTGTCCACTCTGATTGATAATTATTAAAATTTTTGACAAATCATACTCAATAGAAAAAAATGCACAACAGGTAGCAAAAAGAATGCAGCAGCATAATTGTATTTTCAAAAAAGGAAACATGGATATAGTGGCATTTTATTCTAATCAGTGATTATGACATTCAGTGAACGGCACCTGAGGAGAGTCTGGTAACACACCACAAAAAAAGAAATAAAAAATAAAAGATTGCACAACCAATAACTTAAATATAAATAGAAGTAGCAAATGGAATGCAGCGTGTTTTAATGGCTTAAAATCCAATTTCTTCTAAAGATATACTGTCAAGTAAATCAGCAAATCCTCTGGCAAGCAAGTTCAATTTTCCTCAGATGTTCCTTGAGAGAATGTAACACAGCAAATGGTCTTAAAACATGAATTCAGCTGACTCATTTTGTCCTGGGAAGGAAACTCTGGTAGCACCTGTTCTCCTCTGATTTAAAAGGTACACCAAAGGCTCTATAAACAGAACATTTTCTGGGTTTATTGAATTTCATCCCCGATGACTTTTTTACACATACGTTTGAGTTTGCATGCAATTTGATTTATGTGCTATAGAACTCTCTTTGATAATGCCGCTGGTGCTCATTTGCCCTCTACATTTAAATTTTGCTCTGCTTTGCATACTGAATCATTAAAATTGGTAACTACTTGCACGAGGGAGTGTGAGCTTGTGTGTCTGCGCAAAGGTGCAAATGCACGTGTTTGTTTGGACTTCTCTGCAAGGAATCTGCATCTGTATTCAGGTCCCTCTCTCTCATGGTTTCCTTTTACACAAACACACACACACACACACACACACGCACACAAGCACTACCACACACACACAAAACGAGGCCTACATGAGGCAAAATAGTGGGCAACTGGGAGGGAGAGAAGCCGTGAAGCGTGAATTATGGATTCTGAAGGATTTCTCCTTGCTGAGAGAGCTAGAGAATTATATGAAAAAAAAGAACACTTTGAGTGTAAGTCACTATAAAATTATATATATATATATATATATATATATATATATATATATATATATATATATATATATATATATATATATATATATAGATAGATAGATAGATAGATAGATAGATAGATAGATAGATAGATAGATAGATAGATAGATAGATAGATATGCAGTATTTTGAAATATAGAGAGCAGAGAGATAGACTGTTGTCATTGAAACAGTTTAAACGTTCTCTTTATCTCACTGATGTGTGTGTGTGTGTGTGTGTGTGGGTGTGTGTGTGTGTGTGTGTGTGTTTGTCCTTGGGTTACAGTCAAAAGGAGCACAGTGTGAAGTGATGAATGCTTAACCATGTGAGGGCAATGGATCAAAACATTTTTGTGGTGGAAGCGCTTTAACATAGGCAGTAAACCACTCCAGTGCTGATAACGTGACACACAAACACACACACATAAGCATGTGCGCATGCCTGCTATCAAACACTCAGGCCTTGCCAGTTACAGATAAGAATTAGCATCTAGTCCACTATCAATGTAAACATATTGTCTTTCTTGAATTGAGTTTCTTTTTTTTTTTTTTTTACTGTATACAATTAAACTTTTGAGAACGTATTGCAGCAACCTTTCAAAGTATTCCTTAGAGCCTGTTTTGAAGCTCACGCTTATTTTATCAAATAAAAAGGCAAAGAATGATTGATTCCAGCTGTTTGTTTGTCACTCCCATTTGAAGTTCACTCGAAAACATAACCGTAAAACAAAAGAGGATTAAGCAGGGCCTAGGTACCTTAGCGCTTTGAGCAAAAACATTTTGAAGTTTGTCGACTACTTCAAATAAAGCTACAGTATCTACGGGGTGGGGCTTATACTAGTGGCGATTTTTGTTTTTCTGTATTTCTTTCGAATCATATAAAAGTTTATTCTCCAAATTGCTGAATTTGCATATTTTCTGATTAAATAGATGTGTTAGCCTCCAGATGTGGTTGCAAAAAGCTTCACTGCACTGAGGTTGATTACAATAGCCTCACAATAATCGTGTAGAGGTGGTAGGTGCCTGTTTCTGTCTTTTGTCAGGTCTCCAATATAGCTGTTCTGTTTTCCACATTTTCATTGGTCAGGTTAATGGATTTATTATTTCGATGTAACATATTTCGTTTTGTTGATTGCCTTTTAATGTTGATTAAAAAAAAAAAGCACAAGGGGTGCCAGATAATACTGTGCCTCACTGAAAGGAGGCCTTTAAAAAACAAGTTTGCATCGATGCTCTTCTACATTAACACAGCTTTAAGATCAAATGCTGAGCTGCAGTACTTTCTTTCTTTGGCATTGTCGACACGTAGCTATTAAACCAGGATAATTATGTGTTAAAAAAAATCTATCCATACACCTCTGTTTCTTTAAAAAAAAAATACTGATGCATGAATCTGCACAGTGAATTTTGATTCATTCACAAGCATGCCAAGCCGCTAGGTGGCAGTAGTTTCACCAAATTCTGTCCAATCAGAAAGAACTTGTCTCTCAACGTCACCAACGTTGGCGGCGTCTTTGTGGGAAATATTGAGTGGTGATGCAAATCGCCAAAGAATTTGAAAAATCTGCAGTATGGGTGGAATTTTTGAGACTTTTGGTTTTAAAGGAAGAAAAAAAAATCGATAGGGAAAACTGGAATAATTTATCGCCCTTTTGCAAAAATTGCTGTTATGTGTAGACTATGCTTACTATTCTGCCCTAAATAAAAGCGAAGCATTAAGATAACATTGTGTTTGGGGATTTAATTTATTTGATATCAACATCACAAAACAAATGAATAGAGCCCATGCATTACTGTATTTTAGCACAAGTGTAAATTGTCTATGTCAGTCTACATCAGCTTCTTAGAACATACAGGAAATTAAAAACACACACACACTCTCACAACAATGTCGAAAAGGTTATTTAATCCAAATTATAAATCAGTGTCATAGCAAGCGAGCAGCTGAGTCCAGAGTCCAGCTTGTGCCAAAAATGTTTAGGATCACTGTTTAACTTCTACTCCCTGACAAGTGACTTTCTGAGTCAGTCTTTTGAAAAAAAAAACTGGAATGTTGAAAGAAATTTTGGCACTTTGACAGGATACGAACTCCCCTGACAACGCTCCAAGTCCTCGGTCCTGAATTCTGGTATTGAATTCTGGTGATCAGACCTACAGAAAGAACAACGATGATCCTGGTTTAATAATTAAAAAAAAACACAACACAATACAACACAACATAACAGTGGAAAAGCAACCATGGCAGGAAGGTCACAGCAGGGTGTCTGGTTTAGTGGCCTCAGCTTTGCATGTCTACTTTTTGCAGATGATGTAGTGCTGTCTTCAAGCTGTGATCTCCAACTTTCACCCAAGCGGTCAATCAAAAAACTGTGGAGTGCCCTCTCCTGATTGTGACTGAAAGAATAAGATCCCCAATACAAGAGGCCAGAATGAGTTTCCTCCGCAGGGTCTACGTTGGAGGTTGGTTGAGAAGCTCAGTCCTCCGGGAGAGCTCAGAATCAAGCCACTGCTCCTCCACGTTTACAGGAGCCCGCCGAGGTGGCTTGGCCCTCTTCCTTCTTGGCGAAGTGCTCCGTCTTCCATGTCCCACTGGTAGGAGACCTCGGAGACGACCCTGGACATGCTTGGAAATGCCTAGGCATCCCCATAATCAGCTGGACAAAGTGGATGGGGAGAGAAGTGGAGATGCTGTACCGAACATAACGACATAGCGACGGTGCAGAAGCTACAAAAGAAAATTGGAAAACAGTTGGCTAGAAAAGTATTTTTGATCATAACAAGTATGCATTGGAAACTATGATCAACCTGTTGAACTGTTAACATTTTGACATTTTATGATCTGATACAGTTTAAGCACACAAATATTTACTTCCCAGAAACAAACTACAGTTAGCTCCATTTAGCTAGCATTTAATTCACCACCGATTATTGATAACTATGTAATACAGTATATATATATAGAATGCATACACAACACTCTATTGAAAAAAAAAAAAACTTATTGGTTACTAGCGAATAACATTTACACCACAACTTCAAAAGATATGGTTCTCATAGTATCTGGTGTCTTCAACGCAGATCTTTTGTGTAGCAAAATAAGAATAAATTGATAATATTCATTAATGTTGTAGGCATTTTTTAGAAAGGCATTTGAACAGACTTTCACACACCCAGACACAAATCGGACGCAGTTGCAATGGGAATTGGTACCAAACGGGCCCTTGCCCCACTGCTGCACGTGCCTGCTTGCAGGCATACATTGCTTCTATTCTGATGGAACAAAAGATATAAAAATGTTTCACTAGCGCACATATTACACAGTCATTTTATTATTGCTGTTAATTATATCTTTCAACTATAAATGTGGACTTGTTTGTTTGCTGTGCAAACCAATGTAGTATTGAGAGGGTGCCAATGCTAACCATGACATGTTAATATTTATTTATCTTTAACGGTGCGGTAGCTCTGTTTGCAAAATGAGAAAGTATTAAAGCGTAATTGTGTGAAAATAAAACATATGCTATTGAACACCACTGTCTTCATTATTATTCTTCCGCTATTTTATTTTGCATACGTTTTTTAATGTACTACTTCTTCCATGCTTTTCACCGTTCCAATTTCAACTTATTCCCAAAATTTACAGCAGGTTTGCTTCTATTTTTCTCCTTCAAAAATTCACTGTCATCCAAAAATGTTACATTTTCTGATCATTGGATCTCTCATGTTTGGTTGGGGTTTGTGGGTTTTTTTTTGGGTCGTGTGAGTTTTGTTCATGTTCTTAAGTACATGTTTGTTTTCCTTGTGTTTGCCTTTCCTATATGTGTCTCGTTAGTTAGATCTTGTCCACCTGCCTGTTTACCTGCCAGCCTCATGTCATCCAATCAGCTTCCCCTGCCTTTTGTCCCTCTCCAGCTGATTGGTGTTTCCTCGTTAAGTGTGAAGTTTATTTGAGTTACGGCTTGCATTCAGTTCTAGTTGGGACATTGCTTATTTTTCTTTGCTGCTATGCTGTCACCCTGCTGTTGGCCTAAGTTCATTTTAGTTTCTAGTTTGGTTGCTACTTTTTCCAGCTTTTGTTATTTTGTTGTTCCTGCCTTGTTTTCTTATGAAACCCAGATTTTTGGAGCTACTTTCTCTCAGTTCCTGCACTTTTGGGGTCCCCCTCTTTCCTCACCTCCTCACACCCTGCTCCGACTTAACGGGATCACCACCATTCAGAATTTGCACTATTAAATGTAAATTCAACTTTTCTAGCATGTAGCCATTCCCAGTGATCCCCCTCATTGCCAACGTCTACTGCAATTTGTTTTTAGTTTAAAAAAAAAAAAAAAAAAAAAGCCAAATATTACACTTTTTTGTTTGTTTGTTTTTTCCTTTTCTTTTGAACGGAGTCCCACCGTTCCAACTTGCAACCGCTCAGCTAATACGTACCCCAATATTTGTCAAAGTTTCAAAATAAAAATACAGATTTAGATTTACACTTTGTAGATTTTTGACCAATTCAAAGCATTTCAACTTCACAGTTTTCAGCTCATTCACGGTCATGTACTTACATTTCTCATCCACAATTTTTCATTCAGCTTCTCAGTCTTGACACGCAAGGTCTGGAGGAATTGCATTCTGCAGTTATTCTTTTGGAATAATTACATGCTCGAAATACTCCTGCAAATAGGAGAACTGAGGCAATATAAGAATCATAGGGTCAGGATTTATATGAAATATGTGAGCCCCCTGTTAGTGTAGGATTCTGCAGAGTGGAGCACTATATGTTGTTTGTGTATGGAAGGGAATAATAATTATAGCCCCTGAGATACACCATGTGGTCAGGCAGATACATATCATGTGCGCCGCAAGTCTACAATTGCGGCGGAGACGGTGTGTGAGCGGTATTCAATGTCTCACTCTGTGTCTGTGGGAGTAACACTTTGTAATCACAGCTGTAGAAAACATCCTGCAAGTGTGTGTTGTGTGTGTTTGGGACATTAACCTCCCCCACCTCTCTTTGGACCAACACATCATTCCCGGAGCAGAGCTGCAGCAGACTCAGCTGTTTTTAGTCCACAGTGAATGACCTTTACGTGAAACCTCACATGGCTGTCTTAATCATTTTGCTATCATAAAGGTTTCAACAGTGGCTCATTGTGGTGAGCCACGGTTCATGTTCTGATCACGTCTGTTTTCTGGATTGCGACTATGAAAGATTGTGTAGCACAATCTTACTTCAAAGCTGAACTTCGAGAGTATACGCGACACGTGGTAACAAAGAAAACAAAGTTCACATAAAGAGGTTAGTCAGAATAAACACAGCACTGCTTCTGTTGGTTTAAGTTCTCTGTTTTATGTGGTGTACTTGTCAGATGCGTTGCATTTTAGATCGGATGTTGAGGAATACAATATTTGCATGCACCATTGGTTGCACTTTGGAGCATTGGGATGTTTCCTGCACCTGTGGAGCAGATGGACATACAATGCCTTTCTTAAGGTCGCTATCATTAATAAGGAACCACTATTTTTTTGGGAGACCCAGTTACCACAAAATCACAGGGCCGCAATCATACCAGACCTCACATCCGCTCAAATCCTTGTTCAGTTGTGTCCTGCCCAGCCAATCCAATTACCAACTCTTCACATCTTCAAACAAGGCATTTGTAAGCTCTCAAATAGCTCCTGTCAAACATATCTTTTCTTGTTCTTCCTTGTGTCTTTTTGATGCCAATATGCTCTCTCTTGTTGGACCCTTACTATTTCTGTATCACTCTCTCTCGCTCTCTTTAGCAACCATGATGCACCTGGTGAATGGCCCACCACAGCATGCCGACAAGTAAATGTATTAAACAGACTACTGACATCTATCATTTAAGAGGTGCGGTGATGTAACGTAAAGTGGAAATTTGCTCAGAAAATATTGGGAGGAATTTAAAAGTGCGTACAGGCAACTAAATGTCAGGTTAGAGTTCATATTATGGCCACGGCTACACCTGTGCAACAGCTGTTTTTTTTTTTTTTCCCCTCAATATGATTTATTTATCATTTTTGCTTTCAACATTCACAGTGGAAATTTCACTCAGAACCCCAAAAATAACCTAACCACATTTTAAGAGAACCAGTGAAACTGTTCTATACATGTGGAACAGAAGGCCACCAAGACTCTGCTAAAATGCACAGTAACCAAGACGTAGGAAAAACTCTGCCACTGCACCTTGTGAAGTGGTTGGTGCGGCCACAAACCCTCAAACCTCTTGAGGTAACTCTATAATGTAAACCATCTTTACCATAAAGTCAAGGTAAGCTTCTGCAAATGATTCAATTGCTCTAACACTACAAATAATAGCATGTAATACACAACCTTTGACTGCATATGAGGCCTCAGTGAAATATGAAAACAATTTTGAGACTGTGTGACTCTAAATTGAAAACAAATCTTTCCTTAAGTCCTGAAATGGTTTTAGTGGTTCGTTCGTCCTTGTTGAGAATTTCCCCTTCTCAAGTGTCTCTTCTGTGCTCACTCTCTTATTTCAACCTTGCCCTGCAGGCCCCTGGCTGCCTGTTGCCAAATTGGTGCTTCATGTGCTCAGCTCTTAAAAGAGCAAGATTATATGTGTGTTGTCCTAGTAAAGAATGCAATATTGGATGTGTATGCGAGCCACTCTTCACCCAACATGAATGGAGAGCGGGAGCAAAAAGGTGCCTTCACATGAAAATTCCTCCTATTGCTTTATCTCCCTACTTTTTCATTGTCCATAGCAACAAGGATATGGGCCGCAATGAGGACACACATACACACACACATGCACACACCGTCCCTCCATCGCTCCATCCATCCCTGAAGTGGTTGCCAGCCAATTGCAGGGCACATAGAGACAAACAACCATTCACGCAACCAATCACACCTAAGGACAATTTAGTACGTCCAATCCACCTGCCATGCATGTGTCTGGGTTGTAGGAGGAAGCCGGAGTGCCAGGAGAGCACCCAGCTTGCTTGGGGAGAACATGCAAACTCCACACAAGAAGGCCAGTGCCAGTTGGATTGGAACTTATGTCCCTGAACTGTGAGGTGGACGTGCTAACCACTGCGTCACCAATGTGCCCCCCTCTTAACCCATTCACTCGTAAAAATGGATGTAAAACGTCAATAGGCATCATTGGCAGTGAAAAGTTAAATGTTTGTAAAATACAGTACAAGTCACTTATTATGAGGAAGCAGTGTATTTTTACTCCTTGAGATATACCAGTAATGTACATGTATTGACAAGTAGAATAATTAACTTTAATTAACTAGACGTGAACCTTTGACTACTATAGGCATCAACATCAATAAAAGATTTAATAGCCCTTGTTCATTGGGAAGTTTCAAGATTCAATAAGATTTGTCTGGAATGACGACAAATCAAAAACATTTGATATAATGTGCTTGAGGGGGGCTCAGTGGAACAGTGGTTCGCACGTCCACCTCACAGTTCAGGGACCCAAGTTCAAATTTGGCCTTGCTGTGCGGAGTTTGCATGTCCTCTGAGAGCTCGTGTGGGTTCTCTCCGTGCAGTCCAGGCTCCTCCCACACTCCAAAAACATGCATGGGCGGTGAATTGGACATACTAAATTGTCCATATATATATATATATATATATATATATATATATATGTATATATATATATATATATATATATATATATATATATATATATATATATATATATATATATGTATATATATATGTATTTATATGTATTTATATGTATGTATGTATGTATGTATATATATATATATATATATATATATATATATATATACATACATTTATATATATATATATATATATATATATATACATACATACATACATACATATAAATACATATAAATACATATATATATATATATATATATATATATATATATATATATATATATGTATGTGAAAATTACATTTAAAATGAAATTGACTTTTATTATAATTATGATAATGAGCTGAGCAGCTGAGGACCCACCACAGCTAAATTGTCTTTCAGGGTGTCTTTTGCTTACTGCCCACAGACAGCTGGGATAGACAACCAGCAGGCCTGCAACCCAAATGAGGAAAAGCCGCTACAGAAAATGGATGGATGGATGGATATTGTGCCTGAAATTACTTGAACCTAGTAACTGAACTTTAGAGGTAATAATCAGAATATGCTCAATTATTTATTACACAGAAAAATTTGAACAACGGGAGACTTTCAATCAAATGGCTTTCCATCCATCCATCCAACATCATCTTGACCATTCATCTGCACGAGGCTTGCGGGTGTGCTGGACTTTCTCCTGGCTGTCTTTGGGCAGTACACCGGCCACATGCTGAACTGGTTGGCAGCCAATCACAGGGCATACAAAGACAAACAACATTTCACACTCACAAACACACCAAAGAAAAAAATAGTGTCTAATATACCTACCTTAGATGTTTGGGAAGAAACAGGAATACCTGGGGAAAACCCACACAGGCAGACAAGTACTTGCTACACAGGAATGTTAGAGCTGGAAGTGAACTCACAACCTCTGACTTTGAGACGGACGTAGTCATCACTCTTCCACCTTGCCACCAGGAATGAGTTTGAAACTACAAACTTAAAGATAAGAAACTTAAGAAAATACGTATAAAACCGCGTGTAAAATAGGTGTGTCAAGTTCCAGCACTGGTGTTGCAATACTTTGCTTTCAATGTAATCTCTCTGTGATCTAATACACTTTCTTAACCTTCTCTGCACATCTTTGATGCACCCGTGAGAGGTTTCTACAAGGAATCATCATTACAATGTCTTCAAAACGGGTCACATTGATCAATATCTTGAGCTTTAGAAAGAGGAAAAATATCAGAGACACCCAGGTTGGGTAACCAGGGAGGATGCTCCAGCACAGAGATGGACTTCTCAGCAAAGAACATTGTGAGCAGGTGGCTGTCATTGTTGTTGTCAGTGGTTGTCACTGCACTTAGCAGGCCGCCACAAGGGGTTGTCAAACCAATTCATTATGTATGTGGTGAAGGGCGGACGCCACGGAATTCGGCCTTCCTGGGCAGGTGGGGACTGGACAGAGGTTATAACCGAGCTGCTTGTGAAAAACCTTGGCCGCAAGGTTCTCCTCAATCCATCGGTGCCTCAGAGAGAACATGTTTCTCTGGCCCCAGAGCCTGGCCTGGGAGAGCGGTCAGAGAAAAAAGTGCACAGCAATATGCGCTGAGCTGTGGCAACGTTTGTTTTGTGCACCTTCCTACGTCAGAGCTGCCACTGCAAATGAGCTTAGGTCAAGAAAACTATTTAACAAAAAGGAGTTAAGTTCAGGAATCCTTTCTCCTTTCCCTGCTTGCCTACAAGTTTTGCCTTAGAATGAAATATTCGCCTGTGGTTGCACAGGTATTTTTTTTTTTTTTAAAGAGAGAGTAATGGCCATAAATTAAGCCATATTTTGATATTCTTGGCTGCTTGATACATCTAGGCCTTTTTTTTAAAAATTTGATTTCATGGAAAGGGACTCCTGCCTGCTATAGTGGTTGTTTCCTACTTTGTGAATTGCTTATGTGTTACCATCTGGACGAACGGGTTCACAGTCATTTGTATATAATTTACAGACTTGAGCGCGGATTTAAGTAATTAGATCTTTGTCACGGATGTACAGCAAGCCATTTCAGCACTTCAGAACGGCAGCAATTCTGGTCCTGTTGGTTTCAATACTGAGTTCTTTAAATTATTTCAAATTATTTCCAGATACAGTACTATTGCTGCAGGCCCCAGAGAACATGTAATGAATCATTTTCTGTGGGTTGTTTGTAATCCACAATGTTGATGGCCTCAATTTCTCTCCTGCTACAGCAGGGGTGTCAACCGCATTTTTATCGTGGGCCACATTGGAGTTATAGTTAGGTTAGGGTTACACCTGGCTAGTTTGGAAATGAGAGACTGGTAAAAACAGCTCAAAAGAGAACTTGGGAGGAAAGAAAAAAAATGTTTGGTTTTTTTCCCCCTCAAATTTTAATAGTTGAAGACATCTTGCAAATTTGGTAACTTGAAATCAAAGCCGCATAAAATGATGTGGTGGGTCGGATCTGGCTCCCTGGCCCTTGAGTTTGACACCTGTGATGAATGGCAAGGTTTTTTTTTTTTTAAAAGACCAGAAGAAAGACAGTTTTTTTGTTCTTGTTTTCATGATCATGTTATGTCATAAGGCCTTTTTTTTAAACCATGTAGTCTTTTTTTAATTTTTTTTTTGTTTTTTTAAATTGGTCACAAAAATTGTTTTTGTCCCCCCCCCCCCCCCCCCCCCCAAATTTGTAAAAGTTCAAGACATGATGCAAATTGAATATTTTAACCAGAAATTTGAAGTGAAATCAGCATTTCTCTGGACACATAAAATGATGTGGCGGGTCAGATCAGGCCCCTGGCCCTTGAGTTTGACACCTGTGTGCTGGAGAGTGACAACCACCTGCTTGTCGATGGTAGGCAGCAATGAATGTAAATTGCATATACAGGCCGCATATACTGTACATAACAACAAATAAATGAGCAGTAAATGACAAACTCCCATTCATTGGCCATCATGATATATGCCTTATTCATACAAGAGGAGCATCCAGGATGTGAAATGAGGTTTGCCTCTAATGTGAGGAAAAATGATCATGCATGAGCTATTTCTCCCTAGATTAAGACTTACCAATTATAAATATGATATCATTGGACATTTTGACATCTTTTACCCTGACGTCATTTCAATTGGTGTTTCTTAAAAGAAAATGAATCACTTCATACCTACATATAAATGTGTAAACACGACACTCATCCAGTGCGCTCCCTAACCTTTGATGTTTCGTGTGGAATTTTCAAAACCAAAAAGATATGCAGAGTGAAGAAGGTACACCGTTAACACACTTTAACAGGAGTGCTGCAGAAAGCGACCACCAAGCTTGTAATAATGACAGTGCGCGGTGGCGCCCGAGGCAGTCCCCGCAGCTACCAAGGAGGGGGTGAGTAGCGGTGAGCAGGGGGGTTGGCAGAAGGGCTTTCTCAGACGGTGTGCTCCTGGTGCGTGGGGATGCATCACTGGTATCATTTAATTCATAGCATAAACGTGACAAGGTTAATGAGTGGCAAAGAGAGCCTAGGGACCATGTGGGGTGGGGCGAGGGGCTGCACTGTGGGTAATATGTGTGTATGGATGTTACGGTGTGTGTATGGTGCTTGCGATGTCGGTCGATACGTTTGAAATGTTGCGAGCATGATAAGTTCGGACAAAAGTTCTGTACCCCACCTGCAGGCACTTGCAATGCTCTTTTTTTGTGGTTTTGACTCCCGTGGCTGACACACCACCTCCTGAAACTGCTTGTTTGGGTGAGTATGTTTGTGTGTGGGTCGCGGTAGGCCTGGGAAACAAGAAAGAGTCAGTTCAGGAGTATCAGGTTTAGGGTGAGACAGATGGCAAAGCCTGGGTGTAGTTTGTCTGTGTGTATGTGTTTTTTTTTCTCCCCCCTCCCGTCATTAGTTTTAATCTCAGACAAAGACTCGGGATCCTCAGCCACACACACCCAGACATGAATACATGCATGCTCACCTTTACATGCATTAAAAAAAAAAAAAAAAACACCTTATGAAGCCCGGCTGTAAACACGCACTCATATACACAAAGACAAAAATACAGCTGTCATTCAGTACCGGGGGCGGGTGAGGGACAGGTTAGGGTGGAGGACAAAAGCCTGCTACGCTGCAGAGGAGAGAAAGATGCTTGAGGACTAAATTGGCTGGGTGGAGTGATGGAAGAAGCAGACGAGAGGCGATGGTGATGGATGAGCAAATGGTGGATGTGAGATGGGGGGAACCGAGCAGGTGGGGGAAGGAGGGCGAAGGCTACGTGCAGCTTCTCCATTAACACGTCGCGCAGCCTGCTGGTAACACTCGCACTTATTGTCTGCGAGGCGTGCAGTTTACACTCGCCTTTGCCCCAGACAATTGAATTTGCCATCTCCTCGAAAAGATACGCGTTTCCCTTGTTTGCGTTAACAGCGAGCACAACACATGGACCAAAATATTCTTTTACAAAATCACGTGAAATT
The DNA here is from genome assembly GCF_059441005.1 of Hippichthys cyanospilos. Lineage (NCBI taxonomy): Eukaryota > Metazoa > Chordata > Actinopteri > Syngnathiformes > Syngnathidae > Hippichthys > Hippichthys cyanospilos. The sequence continues at coordinate 6,571,370 of NC_142375.1, read as the reverse complement.
ATTATCCAAATTGTAGTTTTTTTTTCTTAGGTACATCATATTTATGTGAGGTTGCAGGTGTGACAAAAACAGCTGGTTTGCTTCATGAACATGCAGGCTGCAGTCATATTAAGGCCTCCAGCACAAAGACAAAGGCCTTCAGCTCCTCCTCCCCCACTCCCACCCACTCCCCCCCTTTCCCTCATTCCTCCCTCCCTCCCTCTCCCTTGAGACACTATCAGGACATGGAAAGGTCAGGGGTCTGGTACCACCGCAGTAACCACACACATACGCACACACAGACTCGCACACACGCCTACCTGCTGACAAAAGCACCTGCAGACAATTTCTGGTTGTGTAAAACTATTAAGAATGATAACCATAAAGAGCCCCTTTGGTACGAAATAATAATCTTAAAAAAACGTCTCTATATCACGTATGATTTACAAGTGGACTTTTGTATAAGGGGAAAAAGTACTCCATTTCTTTGGCTCTTTTTAGTAGTTTGTGGTTTTTATATGCATGTATTTACGACCTGTGTAATACACATTATGAGGAAATGTACGCATCTTCAATAGCTATAATAATGTATATAAAATGTAACAATGTGACTTTCTACATTTTGTTATTCTTCAGTGTTTTACCTTGTTTACTCTGTGTCTGGTGACTCAACTGGAAACTCAACAACAACTGATTGTAACTGACTGTCCCAGGTCTGTATTTGTTGACAAACAAATGGATTAATCAGAAAAAACAGGAACTACTGAATGGAAACGCGCTTTCGTTTGCTGTCATTTGGGGTTTTATTCGCCCACGTGCTTATGATATTAAAATCCTGTAAAATATTTCACATTTTCCTCACTGAAAATGAAAACAAGTCACTGCAGAATTTTTATGATCAAATTGACAAACACATCAAATTCATGCATAATCAATTGTAATGCTCCATTTATACAGTATCTTTTTTTGTTTGCCTGCACTTTTGACCAGAGGCCATCATTACTTTTGAGAATATATGCACTTCATGTTTCAAGAATGAATCTCAATATTGAAGTACTTAATAAGTAACTCTGTGAGGGAGTGAGTTTTCCAGGTTTAACATATTGCATTTCTGTATGCCAGAGACGGACAGGTTTCATTGATATCTGATTTTGTCCTTTATTTTGGATTATTTAGAGTTAGAACTTTTGGTTATCAAACGTTTTTTTTTTTCAGCTTTGCATAAACAGACTGCACACACAAAGAAGACAACTAATTGGATATTACACACATTCTTACACAAAATTACTCGCCGAGAGCATTTTGACATTTTAGTATCTTGTTAAGGTATGTAAAAGGCAATCTATGTGTTCGAAACAGCTCGCAGTACGATGCATTGCAATAATTGTGTGAGTTTTCTTTCTGCCGTCTCATTGAGCAATACTGCATTATCTCTTTTATTAGATCTCTTTAGATTGTTGACAGTGTTGCGGCCAGAATGTGTAGGTTTTTCTCTTGACCTTGTAGCATTGAGTGCAGAACCGTTTCATTGTGCAGCTTTTTTTGCTTTTACATTCCTGTCATACAAAAAAGCATTTACAATAACAGTTTATTATTATTATTATTATTGATTTCAATAGGAATTCCTGTATTATTTATTATATTATATATGATTTATTTATTATATGTGTATAATGTATACGATGTGCATAAGTATGGCATTGATACGATTTTGCAATCATGCTCCAAAATAGGAGCTGCTTCTTGCCCAATATAGTAAATAACATTTCTCGTTAATCTTACGGACTAATGAGGTAATTAGCCCAGGCTGCCAATAACTAGCAGGGACTCACTGAGTGGTTCGCGGCCCTCGCTGAGGCTCAGAGCGCAGCGAGTCCGAATTAAGGAATGGCTAATCTGGCTGGTGCTCCAGAAGCCTAATTGCCTGGAAGCTATATTAAGACTAATGCAGAGCTATGTGAAGGACAAATTACATCTAATTAGAAGATGTTAATGTGTTTACTGAAATACGGTTACAACGTCAGTAAGAGAAAAAGGTAGCACGGAGGAAGCGTATGGGACACTTTGATTGTGGGTTGGGGAGCATATCAGCAGCTTTTTGGAAAGAGCAAAGGGGGCTCAGCAGCATTGAAGTGTGCCATGGCTATTTATAAGCCCGGTTGATTGCGAATTTATTCTCTTGGGAGGTAGTGGTAGTAGTGGTGTGTGTGTGTGTGTGTCTCAGAGAGAAGCAGGTTATGAAAAAATCCCACTGCGGGAGGAACAGCTGTCTGTCAGGAAGAATCTGCCGGTTAATTTCCTTTGGGGAACGGGCAGAATTGAAGCCTAGGATGAACTGACTTTCATGCTGTGTTAAATCTGCTGGGTTGTCTTGTTTTGGTCCTGCAGCTACTGAGTTGAAGCGTGAGTCTATTTTTACGTGCGCACAAACTGCATTTTTATTTTTTAATCATGTTAGAGTTCGACTTTGTTTGGATTATGTTACAATATTACATGGCACTTCAAATTTCAAAGGCCACGTCGACAAAAATCTTTGCTCGTTTGAACTGTTGTTTCTGATGAACAACATATGACTTTTACAGAGTGGCAAATTTTGGGAGGGGTGAGTAGCTTATCTACTTTTCTGCGTGCAGTTTGCATGTGCCTTCTTTGCATGTTCCAAAAATACGCCTGTAATCCAGTGATGGATGACCCCAGAGAAAAGGCTTTGTTTTTGTAATGTGAAGTGTAATTGTAATAAGATAAGAATTTTCTTTTCTTTTTTTTTCAGGCACTTGGTTATTTTTTTCAGTTTTAGACTAAGCTGTAACCCGTTAACAGTTGGTGAAATTTGATTTATATCGCTTTTTTCTTTTGTTTAAAGTTTAAAAGGATGTTGGTTTAGGTATACTTGTACAATTTTTTTAGATAATATTCTTATTTATAGTCAGTGCATCGAGAGGAGGGGGGCGCAAAAAGTTTTCTCTTTCCTACGGGGGGCTTGGCATAGTATATTTGAGAAGCACTGGGTAAATTAGACACACTAAATTACCCATGTTGTCGAGCGGGAGTGTGAATGATTGTTTGTCTATGTGCTCTGCGATTGACTGGCTACCAGTTAAAGGTGTAACTCACCTCTCACTCACCCATGAAAAAAAAAAAAAACCTAACGAATGATAAGACAGATGGATGGTATTGCTTAAATAACTGATTGAATGAAGCTTATGATCTTCTGACAGCACAGTTCAAATGGGACATATATTTATTAATTACTAAAATGAATGATGTTGTGAGGCCAAGACATGAGAGCACTTGTTTTGTTTTTCCTTTTTTGGTTGAGTTTGTTTGCTTGTATTTTTTTTTCTCCACATTATCTGCCTGGCTAAAATTAGACAGGGATTTGTTTCAAATGTATATTTGACTTGCGGGAGAGATTGTTGAGTGCAAAAATGCAAGTTGATAATGCAAAAAGCATCAACAAAAAATATTACAATCAGTTGGACAGTGCTCACTTTTCCTTCACCCCAGCCATTTACAAATGCTAATTCTATGAATGCAGCATGGTCCGCAATCAGTGTTGGTTAACTGATTTAGAGTGACACCCCGCGGACCTACACCGATAAGTCCGTATTCAATATTCTATGTTTTGGCTATAGTTTTGATTTGAAGTGACTGTTTATTTATGTATTTATTTTGAGCACAGAGAGGTGTTGTCACAGTTCACCAGTTCAGCCACCTCACTCCCAGCCTCACCTGCTCAGCCCTCCTGCTAATCAGCCCAAACACTAACACCTGCTGCCACTCACCCGCCTAGTATAAAGCCCGCTCACTTCCATCCACAACCTGCCAGATTGTCTCTATGCATCACGCCGAGCTTTCCAGCGACTCCTCCTGCCAGCCTGCCCGTTGCCTGACCCTGTTTGTTCCTGACCACCCGACTGCCCGCCGAATTGACCGAAGTATTGGTATTTCGACCCTGTCTGCCTCTGACCGCCCGCTAGCCTGCCGTCTTAATCTGTCTGCCCGAGCCCTCCTCCTGTCCCGCTCCCTCAGCCCGGCTCCCAGCCAAGCCCCGCTCTCCTGACTCCGAGACCCCCTAGACTTCTTCGCCACGCTCTCGTCGGCTTCCACAAACCACCTGCACATTCTGTTTAATAAACTTTCTGCATTTGCCCTTACCAGTTGTGCGTGCGCTTGGGTCCTCTCTCCTCCCGCCGTCACAGGTGTGTAATTTTATTTAAATGACACCAGGTTCGATTTGATGTATGTTAACAATGAACGGACGAATACGATATACATACTGGACTTTTATCCACATTTAGAAATATGCTGGTTTTGATTTGAAGAATATCCGATTACATGTCTCTGTTTGTCATAAACCCTTGAGCAGTATTTTTTCCAATCATTTGATCATTATAACAAAGGCATTTCAGAACAACGGAAAGAGGACACTACGGAGCTGAAATCTCATCCATTTGGTGACAACAGGTAAAATTTCAACATGGCTTGACCACTAGGTTATCACACTACCATCCATTGGCTAAAATACTGTGAGAATGATGTGGAAGAAAATAACCCCAAAATGGTCAAAATGCTGCACAAGGGTCACGCTGCCATATTGCCCGGCAAAATTGCACCACTTGTGAGGAAGTGAGATTTTAGAGATGACAGTGGCAAACAATACTAATTTTGTAATTAATGTTAATGCCTCGCTGTTCTGTGTGCTGTGTTCCTCCATGCTATATTACTTTATGGTTTTACCATGTATGAAGTCATGTAATCTTTGTGGATGGAAGAAAATCGGTGGAGGAAAACATACAGCAGCAGATCATGAGTCGGAATTGGGCTGCGTTTTGACACCGGATACTGTTGCTGCTGGCATTTAAGGCTCAGACACCAAGGCTACGTGGCCAGGGTTAAGTAAAGTGGACGCTGAAACGCTAAATAACACTTATAAACACGTTATGAGCACATGCACTTGCTCCTTTTCTAGACATGTCCATTTTACTGCAAGCTATCTTCCCCATTGCCAGCTCAAGAGCTGCTTCTTATTTATTCCTCAGACAAAGCCAACCCAAAAGAAAAAGGTCTTAAAAATGCCAACATGATTGCTGAATTGTCGGATAGTAAAATGGTTTTAGCAAACCGTTTTGAATGCTGTGGACCAAGCATCAGTGCCAAAAATGTGAACAATGCCAGTAGGCTCACTGCTCGCATAAATGATCCATTCAGAGGGCCGAGGCAGTTAAAAGTTAGTTTGAACCTTATTCACACTGTGGTTTGACACAATAGTTTCCTTTGTTGCTTTCACCGCAGAGTCTGTTTGAAATCAATTAGTGTAACTTTCAATGCGGGATATGTCGCAAAACTGGAAGTTGATTATACAGTATGGTCGTGCATCTTTTTTCAAACTGGATCTAGGTTAGTTGCCAGTCAGTCATAGAAAACATACTGTGTTGCCAACCATTCACATTAACGCCTTGTTACGAGGTTTGATTGCACACAGTAATTGTACACTTAGGACTTTACACAATATTTTATATATTAAATACAATATTTGGAACAAAGGTTTTACTTTTAAATGAGTGACAATTATTTCTCACCCAAAGCGACTGCAATAAGTCTCGCTATATTGCATGTCTACAAAAAAAATATAAACAACTCAATGTAGTGGGTGTAATTAGTGGGAGCCCTTTACTTCTTTTCAATGATCTGGACCTATCTTGTGGTCATCTTTTTGGGTCTTTCAAAAAACACTACATTACATAGATTTGCTTTTAATGCTGGGTGTTTATTTGCAGCTTTATTGCCTTGTTTGCAGCTCAGCACAAGTTACACGCATCAAAGTCAACAAACACTAAACCGGAACAATCAAACTGAAGCAGAACTATACAAAACTTGTCTCAATTTGTGTTCTCTCACTTTCTTTTTCTTTCTTTCTCTGCTGTCTTAAATTTTGTCTCTGCAGCTTTTCGGAGAAGCTTTCCAGACACATTTGTTTTTTCACTCAATTTTGGCAGCTTGTGGACTAACTTTTTTCCCATATTGTATCAGTTTGTAACCTGAGTTTCAAAATACATCTTTTTTAGACTCTTACCTCAATAAAACAATTTGTTCAGTGGACCTGTGTGCCTGGTCACCAAATTATTATCCATCCAGAAACTGTTGGCATCTCAAACTGGCAAACAAGTAGAAGTGAATGACTATAGGGTAGATTTGATAGTTGTGATAGCTTTCATCAAAATATTTCAATTGCAGAATTCATATTATCCTATGAGCTGGACAATGCTTGTAAGGTGTTTTGTATTTTTTTCATGTTCAAAAAATATATATTAAAGTTATTTTCAGATTTTTCCTTATTTTAAAATGAAGTAATGTTTGGCACAATTACCAACATTACTAATGCACTAAATATGACATAAGTTCAGCCCACATATTATTAAACAACATACAGACATACATTTTAGATAAAAAAAAAAAGATGTATTTCATAAATCGCAGGTTTTAAAAAAAGGCACCTGAAAGAGCCAGTCTTTTGAACAACTCTTTTTAGTGAACGACTTGAATGGCTCTATTTGAAGAGGCGAAAGTCTTATCACTTGTTGAAAATAGTAGATTAATTTGTTTGGTACCCTTTAGGTCAGGGGTGTCAAACTCATCATTATTGTGGGACACATTATTTTTATAGTTTGTCAGAGGTCCAGTATGACACACATTTACCTTGTTTTGAAAACAGAGGCCAGTAAAAACCTTTCAAAACGGAGATTGTGAACAAAAAATGCTGTTTTTTATTCACCCAAATATGTAAACATTGAAGACTACTTGCAAGTTTGGAATTTTAGCCAAAAAACTGAAGTCAAAACAGCATTTTGCGGGTCACATAAAATGATATGGCAGGCCATATCTGGCTCCCGGGCCTTGAGTCTGACACCTGTGATTTATGTCATTAAGGTCAGAGTCCAGTACTCGAAGGCCGGTATCCTGCACCTTTTTGATGTTTCCCCCCAAAGCACACCTGGTTCAAATGATTAGAATAATTTTCAAGCTCCTGCAGAGCTTGCTGATGAGCTAATCATTTGAATGAGGTGTTCTGGAGTGAAGAACCTGGAAAACACAATGTACTCCAACCCTGGAGTAACGAAGCTTGACACCTGTGCTTTGGGTGATATGTAACACAAAGTATATGTACAAATAAATAAAAAAATGAAAGGCAAAAACTTTGTCTCATTCTACTCATGGCAGCTATGTAATTGCTGCAGTGAGGGCAGTCACACTTGCACTTTGCACTTACAAGGCTTTTAGTTAACTTTGCCATTCACAACCAAATCTGTGAAAATTGAAATTTCGGTGGTTTGTTTGCAATTCTGGTGTGCTAAAACCAACAACCACTGCAGTTTTCAGAGGGAGAACAAAGTGCTGTCACTCTCAGGTCCACACACACTTCAGACCCAGTGTGATTCCAGTCGACCTGGCCTGTGCCAGAACGCAAGATCATGTGTGCTTCCTGGCACGCGTGCAAGTGATGGATAGTGTGACGATGGCGAGGCTGGCGAGCCGCCAGAAACATCCGATTCATTGCCAACAAAGACAGCGTTACAAATAACTGACATTAGGGGTATTATGGCTTTATTCAACATCCATATAGGCAAAGCAATAATGGGTTTCCCTAGCAAATAGCTTGCATGCTAATTTGTTGTTCTTTTGTCTTTTTCTTTGTGTTTTTTGTCTCCTTGCCTTGCAGGCATCAAGTCACAAATACCGTAACAGTAACGGCAGTGGGGATAAACAACTGCACAATTACGACAAAAACAAAAAGATTCTGCGACGTGCAAAATATTAGCTTCATAACTTTAGGGCTTACGATGAATAGATACAAAACAAAGTGTGAAGAATGTCTGGAGATTTTATCTTATTTTTAAACTAGATCTTCAACAACTTGAAAGATGGAACCAATAACACGCACGCACACATTAACAGTCAAATATTCCCAAATAACCAAGTGTGTAAGTCAAGGTTTCTCACCCTTTTGCCTGGTTGAAAAAAAAAAAGACCTGCTGCCCTTTAAAAAGCAATTTCCTGAAACAAGACAAGACTGTATTTGCCCCCCCACCCCCACCCCGTTCCCTCTGTCTGCCTATTGCTGTGCAGTGAGCTTAGTGAAAGCCCCGTCCAGGCTTTCCGCAGGCACTTTGGCAAGCGTGAGCATCTATTTTCTCAGATAAAGAGGAGGGAGGAGGGGGTATTTTTGTCTGCCCATGTGAGAGGGGTGGAGGAGGGGATCCAGAGGAGGCGTGGATAAAAAGGAATTGATGCCATGATGCATAAGGAGGTGATTGGCAGAGGACATGTGAACAGCTAATCAATCTGTAGAGGGGAGGGATGGGGCGATGAAGTCAGTGGAGATGCAGACAGATGAGGACAAGGAGAGAGGGCCTCTTCCTCATGCTGCACATCTGCTGGAGGCTGGCGAGATGACAACACAAGCAGCTTTCTACACACCGCTGCCACCCCCATTCCCGTACACCCCCCTCACCCTGGCTGCCCAATCTGTCTGCCTGTCGGCCTTGGCAGGGGTTCTGGGTGGTGTCTGCCGGGACATGAGCAGCAACCGGCGTCCTCTGTGTGGTCTGTCATTGTGACACCTCCCCCTCCACCCTTCACCACCCACAACAAACCTGAAAATTTGGTGTCTATGTGGTGCTAGTACATAAATGTCAGCAGTAACTGAAATCTCTTCCTAAATGGTCAAACAAAAACAACAAAATAGATTTCAACTAGGCTTTTCATTATTTTGAAGCCCATCACCAATCATCAAGTTTAAAATCACAATTAATAAAAATCACTGATCCGATCCGATGATGGACTCATCTATATGGTCCATTTAAACAGCTTGGTTATTTTCTGTACAACTGATCCCTGCTATTCGTAGCACACAAATGGACTCCCACTGAAATTCATCCATCCATCCATCCATCCATTTTGTTTGGACAAATAATATCAATTAAAAATCACCAAAATACTTATAGGAATTCAAAACAATGAAAAACGAGTCATCCCTCTATAAAAGCCAAAATTAATTTAAAGCATTAGCAAAAAAATTGACTGTATATTATGAGAAACCTTGGATCATTGACTGAAAATAGCAGAGTCAAAAGAACGATGCAATAGTCAATTCGACCCAACATTCTGTTTGCTGTATGCAAATCAAACAGAATTTTGAGGTTGTGGTTTTGGGCTGTGCTTTGTGCAAAACAATCCAAAAATCGGGTCATTTTTAAGTCTTGATGTACAGCGGGCCCCCAGTTTACGAGATCACTCCGTTCCGCGGATGGGATCGCAACGGGCAATCCAAACCTATGTTAATTCGCTAATGCGTGTAAAACCCCAGGTAAAAACATAAAAATTGTATATACAGTACATATTAAAAAATTGGTATCATAATAATATAGTAAGTGGTACTTAAATTTAATATACATGCATACAATTAAATAACATTATAAATAAAAAACATATTGTTATGACTGTGGGTCATATGTTGTTTTTGTGTATGTGTTCATCTGTGTTCTCTCCTTGGTTTGTGTGTGGGCCTTTTGGTTGGAATGAATCAATTGTGTGCAGGTGGTGTCCTCTCATTGGCTGTCTCTCCTGATTGCCGCCCTATTCTATTTAAACAGGCTCTCTCCGCCCATCCCACAACCAGGAAACGTCAGTTCTCAGAGACTTTGATAGTAGTGTGGATTAGTGTTTGACTTGTCTGCGTTTGTTCACATTAAAAAATCCTTGTAAATAGCTAGAGCAGAAGTAGGAGGGAGATGGCATTTTTGTTTAACCATTTTTCTCCTGTTTTTGCATTAGGTAGGTATTTGAGCCAATTGTCATTTGTTTCCTTTTTGTTCGGCTACTGAGGTAGGGCTACTTTGGAGGATCTCTTTTTGTTAATTTGGCACATGTGCTCCCTCTGAAGAAAATAAAGATTGCCTGCCTTTTTTTGTTCAGTAGTCGTTAGTGTCATGGGCCTTTTCTGGTGGAGAGAGGATGGGGGGAGTACACACACATGTTATGTCCCAGTTCCCCTAGACTGGGTGTACCAATATAAAGGATTTATTTACCTTTGAGTGATGCTTGTTAGGGCCATATTCCCTAGTAAGGGTAGCCTAGGCTAGCTTAGCTTTCTATGAATTTCTTGATTATCTTCAGCTTCATTTCTATACAAATCATCTTCTTACTTCTCTCTTTAACATCACTAGTAATCTTGGGACTCATGGATAACCAATTCAAGTTTGAATTAAGCACTAAAATGCATAATAAATACGTTATTGAAAGCACTCTCATACCAGATCAAGTCTTTAGGCAGCCATCTTTGCAACCCCGTGCAGCGACCAATTGCAGACCAGCATCTTCGTGACCACGTCACGCTGACCAATATCTTCGACCAGTATCTTAGGGAGTCGAGACGCCGACCAATTGCAGACCAACATTGTAGTGACGCGTTGCATCTGAGGCCGTTTGACGACAACGGAAAATAAGAGTGATTACCTAAAAATGACTCATGGATAACCAATTCAAGTTTGAATTAAGCACTAAAATGCATAATAAATACGTTATTGAAAGCACTCTCATACCAGATCAAGTCTTTAGGCAGCCATCTTTGCAACCCCGTGCAGCGACCAATTGCAGACCAGCATCTTCGTGACCACGTCACGCTGACCAATATCTTCGACCAGTATCTTAGGGAGTCGAGACGCCGACCAATTGCAGACCAACATTGTAGTGACGCGTTGCATCTGAGGCCGTTTGACGACAACGGAAAATAAGAGTGATTACCTAAAAATGACTGATGGTATGTATTATAATGTTTAAATTGTACTTTTCATGCCGGCATGACTAAAATCTTCATGTGCTACAATGGGCAAGAAAATACGAGTAATACTGTTTCGGGTTCAGCATACTTATAATTAAATAATGTTGAATGTAAAGAACCTTGAAGTCCAGGTAAAGTGAAACAAAATTAATTTAAGTTTGACACACCACAGAAAAAGAAGGGTAACAACCCTGCCAAATATGAATCAAATATGAGGCAAACAAAAAGAAGCCATCGTTTCAGGTCTAAAGCAACCATAATGAGGATAAACGGCTATAGAAATTGCATGGATATTGTCCCTCGTCTACATAACATATAATATTGACTTTTTTGAAGCGCTTCCAAAGCAAAATTATTCCATTTAAAGGACATTGATCATGGTTTCTTTTTCCACTTTCCACAGTTAAATGTGGATAAATCACATTTGGCACATTGGCAATTTAATTTCTTATTCAATATGATTTTTATGTTAACAGTATTTCTAAACAAGAAATGAAACATCTTGTTTACAGAAACCAAAACTCTCACCTCATGTGACTGACTCGTCACATTCATGATGCCGGCCGGCCACGAAACACCCTTTTCAATTACCTTGACCGCTTATCTTCATGAGAGTTGCAGGTCGCTAGAGCCTACCCCAGCCGAGTGTATGGTGAAAACAGGTGTTTTAGAATGCAATTAAAGTGCAAAACAAAAGTGCCAAGTGACTGAGAGTTGTTCCTCTGTCAAATTGGCCCCATGGGAAACCATTATTCCTAACAACAGTTTCACCCGCGGATGAATTATTTACTACTTGACAGTGACTGTCTGGCTGGCTGTTCCCAAACACACCTTTTTGGCACTTCTGCATTTTCTACACTAAATGTTGTAACTAATAAACATTACTGTTTATTTGACAATTTGGTGCAAAATATCTCCTCCTCAACTCTTAAAGAATTGGATAAGGTCGTCGCGTACTCTTACTGAATGGTAAATGGACTTTCACTTATATAGCGCTTTTCTACCTTAGGTACTCAAAGCGCTTTACACTAACTAGTCATTTACCTACTGATGACGCAGCATCAGGAGCAACTGGGGGTTCAGTGTCTTGCTCAAGGACACTTAGACATTGTCTTGATGGTCGGGGGATCGAACCCACGACCTTTCGGCTGGGAGACGACCACTCTACCACTAAGCGTACTCTTACTCTTGCGCAAGTGGTACAGGGTCTTACTATTGTCATCAGGCATCTTGCAAGTCATATTTATCAGCTTGTGCGGGGCCAGTGCTGAGAGCGCTGAATAAGCAAGCCACGCTAGACGATGCTATTATTAGAAATGCATCCCTGAAGGGAAATAACACTTTGAGGGGTGGTTTAGGGTGTGAAATCAAAACAATAACATGGTTCAAGTCTCTAAAAAATGGATGCTCCCATGTTTGGATAACTTTTCATCCAGTCATATTTCAACTATTCATGGTGTTACATTCCTTGAAATCTACCAGAGCCATCTGAATGAAAAGAGAAGGCCCATCTGCTGCAAGTAAATGGACACAGGCCATCGAATTTGTAGGGCTCAGACCAATCATCTCGCTATAGCGACTTTAGGGAAAGCTAGCATGGCCCTTTGTAGAAATCCACACATACTGTATGTGTCCATTGATTGGATAAGCTCTTCTGGGAGTCTTCCAGAGACATGACCAATTGTTTTTTGTTTTTTTTAATCCATGATGGCAGAAAGAGGAGAAGAGGTGAATCTGGTTGCAGATATACTCGACACACCATTTTCATGGCGGTCCTTCCAAGAAAATTTGGATATTGCCAAAAGATGTTGGCCGACCCCCGTGCTAGCGGGTCTGTCTTGACAGGGAAAAGGTTTTGTTGGTCAGTTTCATTAAGGGGTCAGCTTCTGAGAAACACTACATATTATATTGCCAGGAATGGCAATTTTCTGCATCTGATCGAGTCATACTCGATCATTTCAGCGTACCTGCTCAATGCTCATTCTTTGCATTCAACTGTTTCAAAACTTATGCCAGAAGCCGACAGGCGTGACTTTCAGCATGAATCCCCATCTCCATAGAAAAACATTTGCTGAAGGGACCTTGAACGCACCTAAAAAAAAAATAATAATAAAAAAAAATCAGTCAATTGAGCAATTGAAGTCTTGTTCAGTAAAGAAAGAAGGATGAATTTTAATCTTAAATAATGAGGTACTGATCCAAATAGGTGAGTGTGCTATATCTTTTACTCATCTTTATTACCGTACGTAATATAACAATGATACTCCGGACTATGACGTAGTGTTAACTCTTTATTAGCATAGCATGTAGTTGTAGATAATAGATGTCCCCCACACATTCAGTTAACCATATTTACTTCTCTTTTATGCTAATTTAGGAATGAGGGTAGACTTCCTCAAACCTTGACTGTACCCATGGGGATTATTCTGCCCCAAGAACTTGGGTCAGTACTATTCCAACTAATAATTCAGCCCTCCATCAACATTCTCCAAATGTTAGAGTGGAAAATGTTACTATAATGGGTTTTGCTAGCTAAGAGTGTACAAACATACTGTGCAAATACAAATCTCACATGGTCTCATGATGTAGTGAGTCAGACGCCAAGTTGCTCCTCATAAATTAGGCACTTAATTATGTTTGTTCGTAGAGTATGCCAAATCAGTACAAAAAATACAACATACAACATATAATTAGCTTCAAGTTCCAAGCTGGGGATTTAGCCCAGTCAAGTTAGTGTTTATTGTCATGTGCACATTGTTGAAACAAGTTTCTCCGTATAATGGCATTCTTACTTTGCTGTTGTAAAAATAAGTTCAAAGTTATGATAAAAAAAAAAAACATAAACAACTCACAAGTAACAGAGCACCGGTTTGAACTGTAAGTAAACGATTATGTACAGATACTTACAATAATAAGCAAGATACCTACAATAATGTGCAAGTGTGCATGGTAGATTCAAATTAAAAAAAAGATTCAAAAGTTGGTTGAAGCAACAGCATAAATAGTGCAAAAATTCAGAAATAAATAAAGTGCATAGTCTTGAAAAAAATCAGAGGTATATGAGATGTATGACCCGTGGATTCCTCATACCGCGACGAATAAAGAATTGATTGTTAAGATATCTTACTTGTATTAACAGACGACTATTCTATGAGGTTGTGCAGACAATCACATTTGATATTTTCTCTTTCTTTTAATTATTGAAAAACAACAGGTTTCATGAGAGTAATATGATGTAGACTATGATATTGTCAAATCATACAATGTGAGAAATGCCAAATGAATGTAAATTGAGTAATTACATTAGCTCTTATGCCATTTTTCCTCCCAGATGACCTACATTTACTGTACTCTAGCTTGTGGGAAAAGATGGGTTCAGCAAAGTGTGTAATTATAGAAATGACTGGCCATACGCTTCGAGTGGCTGACTTGGGAAAAGAAGAACTGTTATTTTGACTGTCAAACTGATGAAGATATACTGTGCACGTTGGAATAAAATCACTTCGGTTCATATTAAGGCAGATTTATTTTCTGATATTATGACTTTTTGGGATTAAAACTGTGAATCTACCATGCACTAAATCCTATGTGACACTGCCTCCAGACTATGTCAGGTTTTACCCACCTTTCCATCTGCTTCTGCATTGTAGCAGGGGAGCAGATTTACGGCAGGTGTGGCAGCTTGTCACCGCTTGGCAATGCGGCCGGTCAGGTTGAAGGCACACGTGATGAAGCAGCTGACTCTCAGTCACATGCCCCATATATTCCCATATGCACAGTAGTGATAAACAGTTTCGTCAAGCTTCCTCTTCTCTTTTCAACATACAGTAAAGATGTAGCCTTTTACTGCCTCCTGGCTGTCTTGACTTACATTCATAACATGGTATTGTGCATAATGAATTAGCTTTTTTTTCCAACTGATTCATTTTATAATGAAAAAAAAAAATGTCGGGGAGAGGACAAAAGAAAAAAACACTCCCTTGCCATGCTGTTTTCTTGTACTGTACTTCCCTAATGACATGTCAGCCATATAATATCATCCTATTTACTACATGTGAGTGCTGTTGAAATAATGTCACGGGGTACCTCTTTATAGACGCTGTAGGAATAATTGTATGCCTACTTCAGCGACTACAATGCTTGCTGGGTGTTGGGTTGAATCGTGCATTTCATATCAGATAATCCAGAACCTGAAATTGGATGCAGCTGAAATTGGAGAGTAAAACACACATTCCAAATCACCTCAATCTTAACACATATTTAAATTGAACCCAACGCAAAAGCAAACATGAATAGTTTGACATGCACTTCATGCAGCTAGCCACCTCTAACACAATAATAAAAAGAATGATATGAAAAGTTAAAACAAGAAGAACACAATCAAGTAATTTTTACATTGGAAAAAATGCTTCTGTCCATTTCTCAGTGTTGATAGTTGATAGTTGATATTTGACACGTTGATAGTTCTTTTGACAATGATATCATCCCAGTTAAAGTAAATATGATAGTGTACTCATTTGAGCGTGCAATACTGGACTTTGACATTTGCACATCAGTCATTTTAACTACAATTCAATCTGGCTGTAAATGCTTTATGTCTTCAATTCTGATTTATCAGTGGTGATCCGTGCATTTTACACTTAGGTCTTCGGTGATTGGACCCCTCATGCACACACATTTTTCAGGGAATTTAAACATCAATAAACCTGCATCAGCAATTAAAACTTATTCTATGTGCCAAAACTTAGAATAAGTAATGCTAATTATTATTCAAATTATTTGTCCACGGCATTTTAATAAGTCTACAAAGAGCTGGCAAGCTTTAACAAGATTGTACGCTAAATTACAAATGGTAATTTAATAGATGGCGACACCTCCCCACCTTGAATCTCTGCGGGGGTCAAAGGATTTTACCTGTGCTGAGCAGCATCACAACAAAGCTAGATGCTAATGCTAACAGGCGTGCAAGTGTAGCGTTCCACTTTCTGTGACTGAGGCAATCAGCAAGCTATTTCGTACAATCTTGACAGCTGCTCACTTCTATTGTAAGTTGCAGTGCTCATCTGGACATTTCTTGTAAAAGAAATACGTTTTGTCTGTGAACATTTATTTGACGGTTCAAAAAAATCATCATTATATCTTCTTGCAGGCTGGATCCGGCTGAAAAACTCAATAATTTGATGGTATAGGCCCTATACCAGAACAGTACTGATTGTATCTACTGTTGTTCAGATGGCCTGGAACGTGACACCAAATACTTGTGCTGGGTATTGTGCCTTAAAAGTGTTTTGCAATATATTGCGATAAAGCAACTGCATATCACGATTTATATAACGATATATTGGGTAATGTTTCTATGAAAAAATAATCTGTGGCATATATATCAACAATGACTGAAAAAAACTAAAGGAAATAATTAGAAGAAAGAGTTTCTATTTATTCTCTTTCAGAAGCCGCATATCATTGACATCTCTGATCATCCATTAAACATTCTTTTTCCAAAGGAAGCAGCATATCCACATTATTTGATTCCAAGCATGACCTTGACTGTTTTGATATGTCCCCAGAAGTTAAGAATACCCTTTCAGATGGCACTGATGTGTCAGGAAGACAAAAGTAAGACATGTGTTTCTTACTGCACACCACTTAGTACTCTTCTTCTTCTGCCATTTTTGCTTTTCAACAGTTAAACAGATCTGTGACGTCACAGTAAAAAAATACTACAAAAACCAAGGAGAAATCTATTGTTCTAATTTATCAAATACAGTGAAACCTTGAGATACGGTCCCTCCTGTACAGTATTCATATGACGATAATTACTTAGCATACAAAGGAAACAAAATGAAATAAAACAAAACAATGCATATAATCTCAAAATTTCCGATTGAATTAAACACAACGAGAGATTGTACTGCTTGTTATGGCTTCTCGTTGAGGAGAAGTAGGAGCCAAACAATATTGCGCTACTCAGAAACACAAGCCTGAGATATGACTACAACGGCAGAAGTGAAGGAAATGCTATCTTGGAATCATAAAGTTTTCTTTTCCTGCTGTTTGCCCTCCTCCTCTGCCGCCACCTTTGCTTTGGAACATCGCCTCACTCGAAAGGTAATGTAGTTTAACATTTAATAAGCTGTTTTTGAAGCGCTTGGAATGACAGCACATAACCCCAGCACATATACCTTGGCGTTTCAATGCACAGTGGCTTTGGTACACTGACTTCACCCTTCCACTTATTTGGTATTATGTGTTTTGAAAATGGAAATCAGAGAGCAGCCAGTTTGTGTAGCAATAGCATAATAATAATAAGGCCGTTCTTCCTTGTTGAGGTTGTCAGTGAGTAAAAAGAGTCTTCCAGATTTTTTGTGGAGGCTGCCAAACCAGACTCAGGGCCCTATTGCCGCAGATAGACAGGCGCCTATGTGCTTGGCGTAAAAAACAGGCCAATCTTCATTTTAGTGCTGGGGAAAGTTTAGTTAAGCGTGTTTGTGATTCCGGGAGATACGCTACGCACCGCTGGGCATTCCAGCGCAGGCGACTGGCACATCTTGTCATTTGGCAACAGAAGGATAAAGTACAGTTTAGAAGTGCAAAAAGCATGTCTAACTTGTGGCACAAATGGTGTAACCAGATTTTTTTTAAATGAGGCGCAGGTAGACTGGTTCTTAGCTGTCTGGATATGTGTGATGAATGCTATTATCATTCATTCAAAAATATGACAGGTACATGTTATTGCCCCTTTTACATAGACCCCAGCGAGTTAATATCTGCTCCCACAGCGTCAATGACTGTGTGCACTTCGACCACCAAGATTTTATTGGGAATGGGGTGTTTCGATTGGAGGGTAGTCTGTTACGTTCCATCCCACAATGGCGCAAATCATCCTATTCTATCTGCGCAAGTGAAAAGACAAAAGGAAAAAAAAACTCCTCCCATGCACATTTTGACTGCGCTTTGTGCTAGATTTGCGCTAGGCATGAAAATAATGCTAGCAAATACTTTACAATCTTTTTTTTTTTTTTTACACAATAATTTTGTTTCATTATCTCTATCCCAAATCATTCAACTGAAATAAATAAAGTCTAAATATATTTACATATGTTTGATTAATAAAACAATAGAAGACATGAGTTTTTTGTTTTCCATTTTATATTACAATGTTGTTTGTTGAGATGCACTTGCGTGTGGTTCAAATGAAGACCCATTTTATTAATTGTGGAAAATTCTCATCACATGATATATCATGCAAATTTTTGGATAGACAGCACAGAAAACGCATGACAAACAGGAATACTTTCAAATGGATTGCAGACAGCTTCAAAGATAATCCCGATAAATAAATACTGAGGATCTGCCGCACCATTCCTGGTGTTTTTGAATGTGCTTGTGAACATGAATTCAATAGAGGTTGGGGTGGCTGGGTTGGTGTCAGGCGTAGGATGCAAAATGAGCAAGAAAAATACATGACATGAAATGAAAGATGATCAAAATGGGCATGAGATGTAAAAGAAAGGGTGGGGGCTTTTCTTTTGTCTGAGCTGCAGCCTGTTTCATTAACGTACCAGCTAGCTTTCCTCCTCCTCCTCGCTGAATCCCCGGCTCCGGTCGGTGAGCCCGGTTACCATCCTAATGGCAGCTCTGTATTCATTATCACCTCCGCATACGCCTCCACACCCCCACTCTGTTCAGGATGATGGGGGGGCTGCTGTAATTGATAATTAAGGAGCAATAACACAGCGGTCACTGTAATCGCACTGCGGGAGCCATCCCCAACTCACCAACACGCATACACCCGTGCGCGCGCTCACGCACACACAAACACACACACGTACACACACACTGTAGTTAACCCATAGATGACCTCCACATATCCATATAACCAAGGCACATGTACTGTATAAACACTTTGGATAAGAACCTCTAAATCATTGAAGGACAAATGGTGGTGAGTGTATCGGCTTTCTTGATCTGGTCAGGCTTAATTCATGGGCCGCCGAGGGTTGCCCGAGTGTCGCCAGACGTTGCCAGACATTCCCAGCTTCAGACAATTTCACTCTGAAAATGTACTTCTCAAATTTACCAGAAAAAAGGTTACACTTAACCAATTTTATCCTTTTGGTTAAAACAACTTCGAAAATCTATGAATTGCAGAATTGTAGTGTTTTCAGTCAATCTCCTGTATATTGGTGATAGGGCCATCCAATTCAAAATGATCATTCACATCTGTAGGACAAGTCAAGTTTATTTGGATAGCCCTGAATCACCACAGTCTCACAGAACAGCTATTCACACCAGAGACAATCTCGAGCAGAGGTTCTTAACCCTGTTGGAGATACCGAACCCCAAGAACTTTATATGCGTATTCACTGAACCCTTCCTTGGTGAAAAAAAAAAAAAAGGTTTCTTTTATTTTCAAATTATACTGGGGGCACAAAATGAGTAGTGTATGAACATCACCTTGTTTAAAGAACAAAACCAAGACAGCATATGCACTTGCAACAAATCAAAAAAAAAAAAAAAAAAACTCTGCTGTTGCATTTAAGAGACCAGTTTCAGATATGCGTGCCTTTACCTTGGAAAGTGCCACTCTCATGTCAATGAGAAATTACCCACAGCATTGACCGGCCAAGCAATGTAACATCATCTGCAGGCAGGGATGGCCAAGCGGGACGTGTCGTCATGGATTGCCACAACGAGTTTTGTGTCTTGATCGCCGCAGCGGAGGCTTCATTGAACCCCTGAGACCGACACACCAAACCGCAAGGGTTCGATCGAACCCAGGTTAAGAACCACTGACTTAGAGTGTTCAATTTAACTACCATGCAAGTGTCTGTTATGTGGGAGGATACACGAGTACCCTTACAGGAATTGCTGTACTACAGACTCAGAACCTGGATCTCCGGTTGGCAGATATGCCAACCAGTTGACTGATCATGCTTTACGGAATTTGACCACATATTTCAAGATCTAGCTAAATTGTAATTTTACGAACAAGCTCTTACTTGTTTCCGTTTTCCTTTATTCTTTTAAACTGATTGATTAGAATGATCTAAATAAAAACTAATGGAGTAAATTACAATCAATTATTTCATAATACACTTGTTCTCTAAATCTATATCCACGCCCCACCACAAAAGACAACAGCTATTGATGTGATGAGAAGTGCCAGAATTTCAAAGTGTGTATGTAATGGAGTAGATGTTTAAGTGAAGCGTGTGCCGAGGCTCGATTCATTTAGGGGAGGGGTCGGAAATGATTGCGTCCAAAGCCTTGCTAACTGGCTGTATCGTGTGACAGCACATTGCTTGACAGCAATATACTGTACACCATTTTTAATGTTCTCGGCCTGCATAAGCCCTTGACAGATGACATTTGGAACTGTCCGTACTCTTGAATCTTGACTCCTTAATCATATACTGGAAGCAATTACACACAGGAAATAGTTTGTGTGTTATGAATAATTTTAATAATATTTTTAGTTATTCTTTGGTCATTCATTTTTGTAGTACAAAATTTGTAAAACAAAATATTTCCAGTGCTAAAACAGAAACCAATACATCATATAGTTTGTGTGTGCATCTATGATTACACTCTTGTCCAGCTGGTGTTATCATATGGACATTGCACTTAGATAGTGCTTTACTACCTACCTCAGGTCCTCAACGCACTCACACTGACAACTCATTTACTGACACAATCACACACCAGAGGTGGTAAACTCCGTTATGTAGCCGCAGCTGTTGATAGAGATGAGTCTGCAAAATACAACCAAAAACACCAGAAACACATGACTCAGACAGAGTGGGACTCCAAATGTCGACCTTTTGGTTACTGGACGACTGCCTGAGCCACGGCCGTATATGCTGTCGTAAGCACATGAAGCTGCAAGAAATGAACCCTTACTCGAACCAACTGGCTGATATGATTTTTTTTGGGTGCTCGATGTAACCAATTTCATTGCCTGTTTAGCCTAACCAATAGCATTAGAAATTCACAAGCTGCTCATGAAGGCCACGGTGGTACTTTGTGCCTGTGGGCAACATATTGGTCACACTTGTTGTAGTGCATAGTACATGTTTCCTTTTAATTAGAAACATTTGGATCTACCCACAGTTTACCTTCTGGCAAATATCATGATATTTTTTCCTATTTTGTTGATCTTCAGATTTGTTTTCTTTATTTTTATATGCTAAACATAGGCTTGTAGACCTCAAACAATGAGATGTTGAAATGAACCTTATATACTGTCATATTTCAAAACATACAATGGAAGTATCGAACAATAAAAAGAAGACACAGGAAGAAGCAGAGGTAAAGTGAAGAGCCGAGTCTAGAGATGAAACAAGGCAACACAAATGTTAATTCAGACAAATCAATACATAGACAGGGTTGCTTATTGATTACTCATGAGGGAGACTCTTTTCCATTGGCAACATTGTTGCCTGTGCAGATCTTATTAACATCTCACTAGATAACATTTAACCAACCACAAATGTTTTTTATAATTAGGCCCAAATAAAGTGATGGTTATTCCAGATGCAAAAAAGTATTTTTTTCTCAAGTAAATGAAAAGAAATGAGTAATATTTCAAAAAACTCCATGCTGTTGTAGAGGGTTTGGGTGTGTATAGATTTGTCAAGTTTAATCAAGCTGTCATTGCTGAACCCCATCCTGTCATACACTGTGACGGAGAGATGACGGGGACGAGAGAAGGATAGAAATGATTGCTGAGGCTTACCTCCCTCTCTGTCTGCTTTTCAAACTCATTTAGTGTGGTATGGAGAATTCAATCTACCGTACGGTAGCCTACGTGGGATGTAATTACAGAAAGAAATAGGGGGATGCAGCCTCCACTAATTAGCCAGAAAGAACTGATGGTTGCATACAGTATGCACTGTATGGTATGCATGCATGTGGGCAGCACAGGTGAGATTTCCTCATTAGTAGGAACATACTGTGGTATTACTGCCATTTTGTATCTTCAATCTGAGTCGTTCTTAACTAATCTTAGAATATATGATTTTTGAATCCATCCATCCATCCATTCTCTCTCCCTCCCTTCACGTAGATTGGGCAGGAAACCCAATCTGAGAGGGCAACAACCTCTTGCTGCTCAGCCACTTCATCCAGCTCTTTGGTGTTATCCTGAGGTGCTCCCAGGCCCCCCAGGAGACATAATAATCCTCTAGTGTGTCCAAAGTCTTTCCTGGGCCTCCTTCAAGTGACTAACCATTGACTAACCCTAACTCTAACGTGACCAGAACACCTCAGGTGTCCATGATACATCAAAATTGGATCTTGTCTTGCTCTCACTCTCACTCTCACTGGCTAAGATTCTCAACCTATTTCTAAGGAAAACACCTCACCAGGCATCTCACACTTACAACCAGCTTCCGAACCTGGCAATCAGACCACCAAGCTCCTCACCCTTGGCCCCACTCAGCTCACACTTTGTCCGACCCCCTTGGCCTCTTCCACGGACGATGAGCCTATGGGGAAGGGTGCACGGGTTGTGGGAGATACTATGCAGCTGAGCTGCTTGTGGCTGGCCTCACTACCGGATGCATGCTGACAAGTCC